>NC_081557.1:146409712-146537149 GCF_022355385.1 Mustela nigripes | reverse complement strand
CCTTCTGTGACCCTGCGGGACCTGAGGCCACGCTGACCCCACGTGGGCTTCGCCCCGATTTAGCCTCTGGAGCAATGTCCCTCAGTGGAACAGACTTTTAAAAGTCCTGATTTTGTGCGCCGTTGCTCCACCGCTTACCGGTAGCCGCACCCCCCCGGAAGTCTATCTTCCCGTCACTTTGGATTCACGTCTCTGCCGCTCCTACCTTTCAGAAAGTTGTTGTTTTTCTGTTTCCAGAATTGCTGTTCTTCTTCTCTTCGATCTGCCGATGGATTTTCAGGTGTTTGCAATCTTTAGATAAGCTATCTAGCTGATCTCCGGCTAGCTGAAGCAGTCTCAGCCTGCTACTTCTCCGCCATCTTGACTACTCCCCTCCTCATTGTTATTATTTTTATGGATATTACAAACCCCAAATCACAGATCATTTTTGTTTGAATGAATCAATTATGTTTTAAAGGTAATTAAGTAAGAGAAATACTTATTATAGATTAATTCACACAGTGAGAACTTCTAATGTTCTTCATTTGGGGGGGCATATGTCATGATTTTCACCTGGTAATACTTTTCTTTTGCCCAAAGGACTTCCTTTAAGACTCCTTAGGGTACAGATCTATTGTCTGTCAGTAGTTTGTGTATGTCTCAAGTATCTTCATTTCACCTTTATTTTTGAAAATTATTTTCACTGGTTATGGAATTATAGAATAACCGTATTTTCTTTCAACTTTCAAGATTCAGCTCTATTGTCTCATTGTTAGCATTGCTTATGGCAAAAAAAAAAATGCTGTCATTCCTAGTTCCCTTACTTGTAACATGTCTTTTATCTTCTGACTGTTTTAAAATTTTTGTCATAATTATGATATTTCTTGCTTTAGTTGTTTCCAACTTTCTGTGTTGACTTTTATTGAAATTTTTTTGGTTGTACACTTTATAATTAAAAAATAGTTATTTTTTTCAAATATTTTGTTTCTTTCACCCTTTCTCTTTTTTGGGAATTTCAAATACATATGTATCAATGTGTGTTAAATTATGTCAGAGCTCACTGGTACATTCTTTTCTTTTTAAAATTGTTTTAATCTTTTATCTTTCTGTATTTCATTTTATTTTCAGGCTTTTTTAAAGGTGTGTTTAATTTTAAAGGTTTTCTTTTATCTATTTGAGAGAGAGAGTAGGGGATGTTGGAGGGGCAGAGGGAGAGGACTAGCAGACTCCCCACTGAGCAGGGAGCCCACACAGGACTCTATCCCATGGCCCTGTGATCATGACCTGAGCCAAAATCAAGAGCCAGATGCTTTATCAACTGAGCCACCCAGGTACCCCAGCTGTGTTTCACTTTGGTTTGTTTCTTTTTTTTTCATTTTTATTTTTTATAAACATATATTTTTATCCCCAGGGGTACAGGTCTGTGAATTGCCAGGTTTACACACTTCACAGCACTCACCAAAGCACATACCTTCCCCAATGTCCTAACCCCACCCCCCTTCTCCAAGCCACCCTCCCCCCAGAAACCCTGAGTTTGTTTTGTGAGATTAAGAGTCACTTATGGTTTGTCTCCCTCCCAATCCCATCTTGTTTCATTGATTCTTCTCCTACCCACTTAAGCCCCCATGTTGCATCACCACTTCCTCAGGTTTGTTTCTCTTTGTATGTCTTCAAGTTCATTAATCCTTCCTTCTTCTCTATGCTGCATTTAACCACAGGATATTTTCCATTTCATTCATTTTCACAATACAATTTTGTTTAGGTTTTAAAAAATATTTTTAGGTCAAACTACTGTAATCTGTGTTTAGCTTCTTGAACACATTGGCTACTGATTTTGTTACCTTTATCATTTATGGTTCAGTTTTGATTAGTTTTTCTCTCATCATTATGTATTCCTTACTTCTTTGACTACCTGATAATTCTTTGATTAATTCCAAAATATAGGAATTTTTACTTTGTTGGGTGATAGATATATTCATGTAAATTTTTATATAAATTCATATGTTAATATTCTTGAGCTTTGTTCCAGAATACAGTTATGTTAGTTCTAATCTTTGTATTGTAGCAGTAGATGAGCCTTTTGTCAAAGGCAAATTTTGCTTCACTACTAATGCAAAGTCCTACCAAGTACTCTGCTTGATCTTCCATGATTTATGAGGTTTCCTATTTGGTCCAGCAGGAACATAAACTATTAAAGCCCTGTGTTAGTTTTGGTTATTATTTTCTCAAATCCATTTGAGTTCTTTCCCTTGCCTTTATTATTTTTCTTAATTGTATATACTGATCAATACTCAGCTGAACATTCTAAGAGAACTCTGCACATCTCCAGAGCTTTCTCTTTGTGCAGTCTCATTCCCTTCTAGTGCTATGCCCTGCCATTTCTAGTCAGATTGACCTCTCCAGAATCATAGATCCATTTTCTCATGTTTGCAAAATTTCCTATTGCTACTTGGAGTCTGAAACCTTGTACCACAGCCTGGAAACTCCCCCGGCACTAAACTGGGTCAAATCATAGGGCCCATGTTGCAATTTCCCTGTTCTTATGGGTCACTGATTTTTGTTGCCTGATGTTTTACACCATTAAATTATAATTTTGTATATGTTGTTCAATTTTAGTAGTTTCAGAGCAGAGAATCAGTTTACTTTCTCTTACTCCATCTTGGCCAAGAATGTAAGTCTTTGATTTCTAGAAAATTATGATCCATATTCTAGGACAAGATAGGCACTTTATATTTCTCTAACAGTACCCAGCCAGTTGCATTATTTGATTTGTTTTATTGTAATATTCTCTGAGAAGAATGTATGAAATAAAATTCAGGGATTTTTTAATGTTGTTTGCATCTATCAAAATGTTTAAACCGGGCGCCTGGGTGGCTCAGTGGGTTAAGCCGCTGCCTTCGGCTCAGGTCATGATCTCAGGGTCCTGGGATCGGGTCCAGCATCGGGCTCTCTGCTCGGCAGGGAGTCTGCTTTCTCCTCTCTCTCTCTCTCTGCCTGCCTCTCTGCCTACTTGTGATCTCTCTCTGTCAAATAAATAAATAAAATCTTTTAAAAAAATGTTTAAACCAAGGAAGGCAATATGAATAGAGAAACGCATTAGTTAATTCATATATTTGTAACAGAACAAGATAAAAAGGAGAAATTAATCCCAAGCTAATATTTTGGTGGGGTTAGTACAATCAGTCTTATGGGTGATGTTCTTTTGGTTAGGATGATAACTGGTTGAGCTGGAATGGTCTTTTCCATGTACAAAGGCTGAGCCCACATCTGTATCTACATTTGGGGTAGAGACTAAGTCTCTAAAAGTAAGAGAAAGAGATAGCTAAATACTTTGATAAAAGTTAGAAGGTTTTTGGAGTATTCACAGTAAGCTAGAGGGAGTGAGATCAAAGAAAACTAGAAACAGAGGGGCAGTAGGTGTGCTGAAAATACCCTCAAGAATTTTATGCCGGGTTTATTTTATTTTTTATTAATTTATTTATTTTCAGCATAACAGTATTCATTATTTTTTCACCACACCCAGTGCTCCATGCAATCCGTGCCCTCTATATTACCCACCACCTGGTACCCCAACCTCCCACCCCCTGCCACTTCAAACCCCTCAGATTGTTTTTCAGAGTCCATAGTCTTTTGTGATTCACCTCCCCTTCCAATTTACCCCAACTCCCTTCTCCTCTCTAACACCCCAAGCCATTCTTAAGCTTCCGTTATCAGTTAAAGGAAAGAAGTGGAAAGTTGCTAAAAACAACTCACCTGTTCAGCTGTGCTTTAGTCGAAGCCAGTAACCTATGGGATGAGGATAAGCAGAAGGAAAATATATCTGAAATTAAACTCATTTTCTTTCTTCCATAAACCCGTTCTTATTCTTCCCTTCCTCCTCTTACTGTTGGTCCAATTGCTCCAGTAAGGAACTTGAGAGTCATGCCTGGGCCCACTGTACTCCTCTTACCACTCCTACCACCCCCAATACAACCAGGTTACCAGTCTTGGCAGTTTGTCTCCAGTAATATCTTTCATCTTTTTAACATGCCCTTCCATCTCATGCCCCTCCCCACATCTTACTCTCTCTTCCCTGGACCACGACATGGCCATCCAACTGGTCTCTGCCTCCAGTTTCTCTCCCTTCTCCCTTCAATCCATTCTGCATCCTGCCTTCAGAATTACCTTGGAGCAAATCACTCCTGTTCTTGTAAGCCTGCACTGGTTCTCTGCTGCCTCTGCAGTGAAGCCTGAAGTCCCAGCAAGGCATGGGAGGCCTTTGCAACCTGGACCCCACAAAGTGCCAGTGGAAGTTCTAACCTCTCTGAGAGAAGCGTACACCTTATATTCTAGTAGAACTAGCAAATTATACCAAAGGCTTTTTAAAAAATCTTGCCTTTATTCATGCTATGCCTTTGCCTGGCCTCTTGGCACCAACCAGGTTCACCTGTGTACCTGGCAAACTCTCATTGGGGTCTTGACTCCTTGTGGTACAACTTAGGTGCTTCTCCTTCTCTCACTGTTCTTGCCCCAATTAAAAACGATCGTTCTGGGGTGCCTTCATGGTTCAGTGGGTTAAGACCTCTGCCTTGGGCTTGGGTCATGGTCCCGGGGTCCTGGGATCGAGTCCCATGTCAGGCTTTCTGTTCAGCGGGGAGCCTGCTTCCCCCTCTCTCTCTGCCTTCTTGTGATCTCTCTCTGGTCAAGTGAATAAATAGAATCTTTAAAAAATAAATAAATAAACAAATAAATAAATAAATAAAAATGATCGCTCCCTTGGAAGTGTCCCAGCACCGTTAGTGCCTGTGACTGTTCAGTGCGCTACACTGAACTATGGAAGTTTTATTCAGGTCTTTCTGTTCCCTACCTAGTGGCTCTGTGTTTCATTAGGAAGGGGACTAAATCTCATTTATTGTGGTATTTCTGGGTGCCCATACAGAACTTGAGACTCACCTGGAGAACAACATCATTTGTTGAAGTGGATTAGAGATTAGAATTCTCCCATCCCCATTTCTAGAATTTTCTACTACCCTATGGATCTTTGCTGCCTCTTGCAAATTTTCCTGCATGCTATGGGCAATCAATAGATTGTTGAATGTGTTCCAGAAAGAAAACTCATTTCTTGAGTTCTTACTAGGTCTTAAAGGAACATATACATATTAATTTTTTAATCCTTACAACAACCTTATGAAGTATCCATCATTTTTATTAGCATTCTCATTTGAAAGTGGAGATAACTCAGACCAGAGGAGTTAAACCACTTGCCCAAGGTCACATAGCTATAAATAAAAGAGCCAGGATTTAAACCCAGGCAGCCTGGCTACAGAGTAGACATGCTTAAACATTCATCGCATTTTCATTCTCATTACATGAGAACTATGGACAGTCCACAAATTTGCCTAGCCCTTTCTTTTGACCCATTGGTCTGATCCAGGCCCCCTGGGGTTCTTAATTATTTGGGAGAAACAAATATAGGCTTTTTCAGAAATAGGCAAATATTATAAGTATGTACATTTCATCTAATCCATTTGGCTATAAAAGCATGGAAACATTTTATTGATATGTACAATTTTTGGATATATAATCTGTAATTTAAAATTAGTTAAATATAAATTATGTTAATATTTCATTATTTTATGACATTTTCAATTTTATAAATTTGACATTTGGCTAATGAAAAAATACCAAAATGTATTACTTACATCTTTCTCAAAAAGGTATGGATGGAATTTTAGGGTCAAAAGGACTTTGAGGTTCACTCAGAAAGATGACTCTATATCCAACATAATACAATTTTTAAAAAGCGAAAATAAACTTTGGGGACTTCATCAAAATCAAAAGCTTCTGCACAGCAAAGGAAACAGTCAAAAAAACAAAGAGGCAACACACGGAATGGGAGAAGATATTTGCAAATGAAAGCACAGACAAAAGGCTGATATCCAGGATCTATAATGAACTCCCCAAACTCAACACACACAAAACAGGCAATCATATCAAAAAATGGGCAGAAGATATGAACAGACACTTCTCCAATGAAGACATACAAATGGCTATCAGACACATGAAAAAATGTTCATCATCACTAGCCCTCAGGGAGATTCAAATTAAAACCACAATGAGATATCACCTTATACCAGTTAGAATGGCCAAAATTAGCAAGACAGGAAACAACACGTGTTGGAGGGGATGTGGAGAAAGGGGAACACTCTTCTACTGTTGGTGGGAATGCAAGTTGGTGCAGCCTCTTTGGAGAACAGTGTGGAGATTCCTCAAGAGATTAAAAATAGAACTTTCCTATGACCCTGCAATTGCACTACTGGGTATTTACCACAAATATACAGATGTCATGAAAAGAAGGGCCATCTGTACCCCAATGTTTATAGCAGCAATGGCCATGGTCGCCAAACTGTGGAAAGAACCAAGACGCCCTTCAACGGACCAATGGATAAGGAAGATGTGGTCCATATACACTATGGAGTATTACGCCTCCATCAGAAAGGATGAATACCCAACTTTTGTAGCAACATGGGCTGAGTGAAATAAGTCAAGCAGAGAGAGTCAATTATCATATGGTTTCCCTTACTTGTGGAGCATAACAAATAGCATGGAGGACATGGGGAGTTAGAGAGGAGAAGGGAGTTGGGGGAAATTGGAAGGGAAGGTGAATCATGAGAAAAACAATCTGAGGGATTTGAAGTGGCGGGGGGGGGGGGGGGGGGGGGCGGGTTACCAGGGGGTGGGTATTATAGAGGGCACGGATTGCATGGAGCACTGGGTGTGGTGAAAAAATAATGAATACTGTTATGCTGAAAATAAATTTTAAAAAAATTTTAAAAAAGGAAAAAAAAACCAGGAATAATCTTGAAATATTAACCAATAAGATTTAAGGTTTCTCAGCTAATTCAAATAAATGTAACTTCATAATAAAATTGTAAGTTTTAGATAAAATTAAGTGGGAGTTCTATTTAATGCCCACTGTGAACTTAGAACACATACGAATACTTAGTTTAAATCAAGAATGATGCATTTCTAGATAATATTGTTAAAATGAGGTTGTTTGAAGTCACGTTTTTGGTCAATAATCTTGGCAATACACTTTACTTTTACAATATCAATAATTACTCTTTCTTATTTATTCTTCCTGAGTTTGGCATCCTGAGAAAAGAAAAAAATTGATAGCTATTCTACATTGAAAGATTAAATAAGTAGAGAAAAATCTTGAAGAGTTCTTCTATTTAATCTATAAAGTAAAATACTGGATAAATAATAATTATAATTACTATTATTATTTTTTTTTTTGAAGTAGACTCCAACTCACAACCTTGAGATCAAGACCTGAGCTGAGATCAAGAGCCAAGAGACCTCCCAAACATCTGGTTAAATTATAATTGTCATTTTTTCTTTTGAAAGACAAAACCCAGAAATTGTTATTTGAAAAACAAATGGTACAGTCATAAAAGACATACAGTAGTCCCCCTTATCTCCTGGAGATAGTTTCAAGACGCCCAGTAGATGCCTGAAACCATAGATACTGCCAAACCCTCTATATATTACATTTTTGTCCTATACATACATAACTATGATAAAGTTTAATTTATAAAATTAAGTGCAGTATGAGATTAACAATGACTAATGATAAAACAATTACAACAATAAACTGTAACAAAAGTTATGTGAATGTGTTTTCTCTCAAAATATTGTACTGTACAATATTGTATCCACCCTTCTTCTTCCTCCTCTTATGATGATGTGCGAGAATAAAAAGCCTACCTGAGGAGATGCAGTGAGGTAGAAGACACAGACATCGTGACGTAGTGTTAGTCTACTAATAACCTTCTGAGCGAGCGTATGTCAGGAGGAGGATCATCTGCTTCCAGACTGTGATTAACAGTGAATAACTGAAACCAAATGAAGCAAAACTCAGATGCGCGGTGGGTGCTGTATGAGAAAATCTGGGTCCTCTCATCAAAAGTAAAAACAAGGGCTGAAAGAGCCATCCTTTGAGGAAACAGAGTTTAGATTGTCATCTTATATTTGACTTGGCAGTGAGGCATGCAGGATGACTATTTCTAACTATTGCTAGATTGAATTCTAGAAAGTTCAGAACACGAAGTCAATGAGAATCATCAGCAGGGAAGGTACTGGATGCTGTCACCACTTTTGTACATGAGTTGACAGGACATGAGTTGAACCAATTTACTTAGAATCACAAAGTAGGTTGTGACAATGTTTTGGGTGGTATTGGACTGAATGTAGGAAATTTACTAGTGATGTCAAGGATGTTGAAGTTTGGCTAAATCTTTGAGCTTGGCATCAACATCATTCTATAATGGGTGCCCGATTGGTATAGCCTGCTGACTGACATGGCATCCTGAGGTTCACAGTGTGGCTGGTTTGGTTACTTACCAAATCATCTCACAGGCCACTCCCATGCCAACTGCAGGCCTCCATTCCCAGGTTCCAGATGCATTTAAGATTCTGATTTTCTGGATGCCATCTGATCCATAAAGGTCAGAGCCAATGGGGATGATGCCCTTCAAGGATACCACTGAAAAATATCAGGAACCCTCCCTTCAAGATTAGCACCTTCCAGAATTAAATAATAGAGATTAAAAGAAAAACAGGAAAAGAGAAAGTGTAAAAATGTAAGTGTTAGAACATGAAATAGTTATGACCAAAGGGCAAATATCCTGGTTTATTCTTTTTGAAAGTAAAACTAATTGAACATTAAAATTACAGTGATTTCTGATTTAAATTCTATTGGATGAAAACAATTACACAGGTTTTTAATTCATCTTTAAAGAAAGAGCTACTGAATTTATTTTCTGTGTTAATTCTGTGTGATCCAAGTTCAATTCCACTCATTTGCTTTTTTTCTTTTTTTAAAGTGATCTCTGCATCCAACATGGGGCTTAAACTCAGAACCCAGAGATTAAGAGTCACACGCTCTACTGACTGAGCCAGCCAGGCACCCTCCACTCATGTGCTTTCCAGGTAAAGAATGGGTATAAATAAAATGCAAGTAATCCAACTTAATGGGAAGTCACTGTAGAGGGCAACCAGGATAAAAATCAGTGAACTTAATTCAAACATGAAGGTTTTTGCCTATAGAGAACACAAATAGCCTGGTTCTTAAAGAGAGAGCTGTCCATTTGGACGTCTTCCAGTTAAGAAGTTTGTGACAATTTCAAAATCAAGTTTCCCTTTTTAATAGTTGTTTGAGCTGTTTAGGTATGAGTCAGCTTTAGCTGAACCACACTGAATTTTATTTTAGTGTGAGCTAAGAGTCCAATTACAAAAATACCAGAAGGATATACTTCCTTCCTTCCAAATGCAGTTTAGAAATCAAAGAGGTATCATTCTTTTCAAGAACATACCAATTATATATATGGCTACAAAATACTGGTGAAGCAGTGTATAGTTTCTATACAATGAAACATACATAATCAAAGGAACCCATGATTATCAGCACCAACTGCTACCAAACTTTTGCCCTGTCTCTCCTGCCCTTTTTATGGAATGACTACTTCACTGGAGTGATTTCTCTCACTTTTTTTTTTTTTTTTAATTCAATGAGGCATTGCATTGTTTAAAGCAGTTATTGTGAATCCTATTTAGATTTTCTAAGTACTGGACAGTGATTTATCTTCATTCTCTGGCAATTACTCCCTGTGAAAATTCACCAAGAACAATGATGAAGACTCTCTGAAGGGCCTGGGTCATCGGATTTTCCTAAGCCCCAGGACCATTCACACTTGGAGGGTTTAGAGAGCATCTCATTCTAACCTGGCTCAAGACACTTCACACATGAGGCCTTCTAGGCCCCAGAAGTCTCAGATCTCACACAGCATCAGATTGGAGCATCTAAAGCTAATCCTGATATTAAGGAAGTTTGGCCTTCAGTAACTTGTCACTATATCCTTAGAATGTCTATGCATTTACAAAGAATTTTTGAAATATAGTGAATAACATGGCATTTATCACTGTTCCCAGTCCTTAGCATTACTGGTGATCACCAATACTGTTCTCTTTGGGTGACAGCAACATCTCATTCCTCTGTATATTTTATATATGAATACAGTGGTGGTATATTTATTTGCCTTTCAAATATGCAACCAAAGACTGTTGCTACATTTGCTTTTGTTAACAAATCTGGGTCACCAAATGTTCATATTTACTATTTACATATACATGTTTACATTACATTACATATTACATATTTACATATTTACTATTGCCTTACCATGACAAGTTAAAATTGAAAGGAAGCAAGCGGAAGTTACTAAGAAGTCACATAGTTTGCCAGTTACCGTATTTTGAAATGAAATGCGTTTTACATGTCGTGGGGCATCTTGGAATTTTTAGTCATTCCTTGGTATTATGTCATTTGATCATTTCAAATATGGACCTCTGGGGGTTTTGCATGTCTCGAGAGTCATCTTCAAAGAAAAGACTGGCCTTTATCTCTGTTCTTATAAATTATAAACGGCTTTATTGGTGGTGAGCAGCTGGAGGAGCAGAGCTCTGTGGAAGCTTCCGAATCTCCCCAGTGTGATTCTCCCTAGGCCCACTGTCTACTGACTGTCCCTCTGTGGTTGCACTCAACTCCAGAACAGTTATGTGCCTACTTTCTGCTCACCCAGGAGGGGTCTCTGAGCAAAAGCAGATCTTTTGTCGACACTGCGTTCTTGGATAGCTGTGCTGTTACAGCGAAGAGGAAAAGCACCCCTGCCTTACTATGATTCTCTGAAGAATAATGCAAATCATATGATAGACAACATGTTATGTTATGAATGTTGGTATAGTGATAAAGTGTTTAATCCTCCAAGCATCCCTTTGAAATATTATTTTAGAAAGATGACATTGAGGCTCAGAGACGACAAGTGACTTGTCTGAATTCATTTAGCTGTAAATGGCACTATAAGGCCTAAACTTGGGATTTTTGCCTCCTTCCTCCATGTCACAGCTGCCTCAACCTGGTATTCATTTATATGAAGATTACTTACTTGAGTCCTGATTCTTGATATTAAATACACATTCTTGGTTTTTTGATCAATCTTCTTATTTTATGGTTAGCAAAACAAAAAAACAAGTAAACAACAACAACAACAACAACAAAACCCTAAATCCTCTCTGGCTGGAACTGAAGCCTTTAATCTTTCTAAAGACAATAGGCAGGTCTGAGGCCCTCATACTAAGGTGCTGGCCAACCAGGAAGGAAGCTGGGGGAAGGAAGTCTTCCTCCCAGGAGGTAATTGATTACTAACACTCTAGTTAGGTAGCACTGAGTGTGGAATCTCCATGAAAAGGAATCTGTCCGTGTCCCCCCCACCCCCACTTGCAGAGGAAAGTGCACAAAGCCTTTATTCTCCCCACTCCCTTAGAATTAACCAGTTAGGGCTTCCGTGTTCATGGGGCCAGACCTGAGCATTTGTAAGTAAAATCAAGGCAGAAGGATAGCTCAGAAGAAAAACAAATGGTAGGATTATCATTATTTGTGTGTCCCCAAATTTAATAATCTTAAAAATCTAACAACAACAAAATCACGCTAAAGAAGGGCAATAATTTTGATGCATGAAGTTTAGAAAACCAAATTCACCAGGCTTAGGGACCAGGGGAAAGAAGGTGTAAGAGGTGAGAAGTCTGGGATCAACTAGGTTCTGCTTCTGAGCCCATGCCCCTGAACAAAACCCTGAACACCTATGTCTAAGGGCATGGAACTACATGGCCTCTCAAGTGCTAGGGCCTTCCTGGTGAGGGAAGACTATTAACCAGAATCTTCATCAGACCTTCCTCACCACTACAGGAAAACAACTGATGCTAAAAATTAAACCCCCATGGCACTAGAGAAGCAGGGAAATGAAGTCCAAATTAAAAAGGCATGGGATCTAAGTTTAGGGTTAGGTATTTCATTGAATTTCCAAGGCAAGCATAAGTACCAGCCGCACAGCAGGTACTTAATAAATGAATGGATGACAGGTGAACAAACTGATGGAAGGTCAGTCCTTCCCCAGTGGTGATGGACCTGGGGGCAAAGAAACCTGTAGATGAGTCCTGATCCATACCAACACAGTGAAGGAAGCAAAATTATAAGCCTTTCTTCCTGTGTAAAATGAAGATGATAATTCACAGGGTAATGAGGATGAAGTGAGAAAAAGCTCACTTCAGGGCCCAGCACATAGGAAGCACAGAATTTTGTGATCCTATTGTCTACTCTAAAGACTTCTCTGAGGAACAAGGAGGCTCCAGATGCTAGAAGTTTGCAGGCAGGAAATGTTAGCCTTCCACATTTCCACTGGACTCTGCACCTTGTCTCTGAGAGTGGGACCTCTTTCTCTTGGGACCCATGATGGGCTCCCAGGGACCCAAGGGTACCAAGATGAAGCTCACAAGTTAGGTGGGCTTTATGAGGCCCGATTTCAACCCCTTTTGCACAGAAACCCAGCACAGTCTTGGCCTGTACCGCTGGGAGAAACGGGCCCAGACTTGAGAACTACAGGTGGGGTTGTTCTCACTCTGTACTGGGAGGATAGGGAAGTGGTAAGTGAGGCCAGAGTTCCTGAACCTTTCATTGAAGTCTGTGTGTTGACCTGGGAAGCCTCAGCTCTTTTAGAATTCCCAGGCCAGACCTGGTGACCCATTTGAATGCATTCAAGGCATTTGCACATGGAGACTTGTTGAAAGTAGCTGACTTTCATACAATCCGGAAAACAAGAGATTTTTCTAGCAACCCATGGGGATGCTCCTTGTTCTAAGTGAATGATTTCTGGTTTAAGGAAGGAGAATTTTTTTTTTAAAGGATTTATTTATTTATTTTAGAAAGACCGAGACAGTGCGGGGCTGGGGAGGGGCAGAGAAAGAGCCTTAAGCAGATCCCACACTGGGGTTGGATCTCAGGACCCAACAACCTCAGCAGAAACCAAGAGTCCCATGCCTAACAGACTGTGCCACTCAGGCACCCCCAAGGAGAAATTTCAAACATCAGATTTTTCGTGGGCCTTTCTTTCTAACAGCATTTTCCCTTCCCAGTTTAGCTAATATTGATGCAGTCTATTAGTGGGAGTGTGACTATTAGCATATAAACAAATTTTTGAAGTGTGCCTCTAAGGGAGCAATCAGGAACTGACTGCTCAGCCACAAAAAATAATATACAAGCCTAAGAACGTTGAGAGTTGCCTTTTGTAAAGTAGGGTTACCATGGGGAGGGCAAATCAGTTGAGCCCTCTAGAGCTCATTGGAGGACGCTGCATTTTTTCAGTTGAGAAGCTGCCCAATCTTCCCTAACCACTCCCCGCTTAAGAGGTCTCAGAAGACTTCAAAAACACGGCAAATGGAAATGTTCTGCAGCCTCCTTTGGGTTACCCAGGGCCGAATTTCCTCAGGCGGGGCAGGGGAAACGCAAATCAGCTTGGCACTGCGTATCTTTAACAAAACCCCTTGGGGATGAGGCTGTTGAAGGTCTCGAGGTGATTTCTCCCTAATATTTTTTGCTCTGAAAGAGTTCTCTGTAGTTCTCCGTACTTTTGTCTGCGCAAATTTCCCAGGTGGAGTCAGTCGTAGGCGTTAATAATCCGCATTAGTGACCACCAGAGACGGAAATCGCTAATTACTAAGTCCCCTTTGATCTCCCCCAGCCGTTTGGCTCCTGACACTGGAGGTTCCGGCATCTACGCTTTCTTAAAACTGTACCAGACTAGAGTGTTCAGACGTGCGATCTGCAGTTTAACGTGTGCGCCGAGATCCGGATCAGATTTTTAAGAATTTCCACAGACTCCCCAGATTTTAAAATCCAGCGGCTGAACTGGTGTGCGGCTGGAAGCTAACAAACGCCCACGCGCGCGGGTGTTTGATTAATTTTGGCAGCTGCGTACTTCTGCGCTTTAAATTTTGGGGGGCAGGCTGGGGAAATAAACGATTTAAACTTTCATTGCACTGCCTGTCTCCCCTTCTCCATCGTCTGCTTTCGATTCGGTTGTGGGAAATGGAGTTTTCTTCTCTTTGCTAGAACTCTAATGTGATTCGGGATCATTTGCAAAAATGAACAAAAAAGTCACCGGCAAACGGGACGACTGGGGCAGAACGCTGATGGCAGACCCGGGGTGGGAGAAAAGGCCGGACCTCCGAGGATAATTAGAGAAGACTGCCTCCTCCCCGCCTGGTCTCCATGGTCCCCTTCATCTTCCAGGTAAGATGAATGGCCCTTCATCCATCATCCACAGCCAGCCTCCTCCCCCAGGCGAGCGGAGAATCTGCTTTCAGAAAAAACCTATTAGCCGCGAATTGGGCAGCTTTGTGGAGCCAACCGAGGCTCTCTATTGTGGCCTTTGTCTGCGGAATTTAAGCATTTACATAATGCACTAGCACCGAACTCCGAGCAGGGTTGGGACTCCGGGTGCGGAGCCTGGCGCGGACTTCGCGTCTACAGCTCCCTCATCCGGCTGCTCCAGCGGACCACCTTACCGGTTGCGCCTGGGTCACGCTGCAGGCGCTCTGGCAAGGAAAGCAGTGCCGCATCCGTACTTTGCCCACTCCGGGCGGCTGCGCTTTGAAAGCGGCAAGGTCTTGTTGGGTGAAACCACACAGGGTCCATCTGACCCTGAGGTCGGAGGAATAAACTTGATATGAATCTGGCTTTCCAGGCGGTCGTTGGGGGCTTCGCCGTTTTTCTGTTGACCGTTGAGAGCCGCGCGCTCAACGGTCACTGGTGCGTCCGAGCACAGAGGCGCCTTGGGTTCCAATCGCCAGAGCGCGGGATCTGGACTCGCGGGTCTCTAGGCGACCCGCGCGCCAACTGAGAGCAAAAAGGATTCGGGCATATAAAAGGGAGGACGAAGACCCGCGGCGCGTGGGACTAGGTCTCCGGGGAATTTAGGAAGGATTCCGCATGCTTTGGAGAGGCGCACGCTTCGAAGAGGAAATGCAAACACTTTAGTAAGCCGAGGTCTCTGGGTATCCAACCCTTTAGAGGGAGGTGGTTCGGCTCAGAAATCTCGCCAGAGGGGACTCTTCCACCGAAAACTTTCTCGAAGTGCCCAGAATACGCCCAATCCAGACAGGTGCAGAAACTTTTGCCGTGCAGTGCCTCCGCCACTGCTCTAAACGACCGCTTAGAGGATGCAAGAGGTTGGGTCGCGAGTGCTAAGGGGGAACCTGCATCTGGAATCGGGTCTCCAGGAAGAACACCGCACCCGGGGGGCCGCCAGCCCCCTTCCAAAGAACCCGCGCGCCTCTCGCGGCGAGCTGCGCTGGTAGCCTGGGCCCAATCAGCGCTGTCGTAGGGTCTGTGACGGCGTTCGGCCCCGCCCCCTTGACTGGGATAAAAGGCTTCAGAGAAGGCTTCAGCCCAGAGCTCCGCGCGCGGCCCTGCGCCCCGGCACTGTCCCCAGGTGGGTTTCGTGGATTGTTGCTCTCAGCGCCGGTCCCACTGTCCCCGCGGTCTGCCGCGATCAGGTCCTCATTCTTCTCAGTCCTCAGGGCGGGGCGGCCAAGCCAGTCTCCAGGATTCTCTCCTTTTCTTTTCGCTCCCCCTTCAAGGCAGCTGCAGTCCTCCGCGCACTGGGCCGCTGGCCTGCAGGTGAGCAGCAGCGCAGCGCCCCAGGCTGGCGAGCTCACCTACCCCGGCCCGTGCGCGACCGGCTGCGGTCCCCCCACAACGCAGCCTTTCCCCTGCAGGATGAAGAACCCGATGCTGGAGGCGCTGTCCCAATTGCTGGAGAAGCTGCTCCTCATCTCCAACTTTAAGCTCTTCAGTTCGGGCACCCCGGCCGAAGACAAGGCGAGGAATAATTTCTATGAGATCAGCTCTTTCCGCCGCGGCGACGTGCTGGAAGTGCCCCGGACCCACCTAACCCACTACGGCATCTACCTGGGCGACAACCGTGTTGCCCACATGATGCCCGACATCCTGTTGGCCCTGACCAGCGACAAGGGGCTCACGCAGAAGGTGGTCTCCAATAAGCGTCTCATTCTGGGCGTCATTGGCAGAGTAGCCAGCATCCGCGTGGACACAGTGGAGGACTTCGCCTACGGAGCCGACATCCTGGTCAATCACCTGGACAAGTCCCTCAAGAAGAAGGCGCTGCTCAACGAAGAGGTGGCGCAAAGGGCCGAGAAGCTGCTGGG
This sequence comes from Mustela nigripes, assembly GCF_022355385.1. Taxonomy (NCBI): domain Eukaryota; kingdom Metazoa; phylum Chordata; class Mammalia; order Carnivora; family Mustelidae; genus Mustela; species Mustela nigripes. The sequence goes on along the minus strand of NC_081557.1, from coordinate 146,521,069 downwards.
CATGACTCCCTACAGCCTACTTTGGAACAACTGTGAGCACTTCGTAACCTACTGCAGATTCGGCACCCCGATCAGCCCCCAGGCAGACAAGGTACACGTGTGACTCGCCCGTGGGTTCGGTGGGGACCCCTTTTCCATCTCTAACTTTTTTCTAGGCTCTGGGATCAGGGATTGAGTTCTAGAATGAGTAACGGTCTCTGGTGTTCCTGAAGGAGGCCAAGTAAATAAATAGCGTTGTCCCTTGCAAGGTAACCTCAAAATGCGCTGTTAAAAAGTGTGGAAATACGGTCCCGCTGGCAGCGATTCTAAATCTACGCAATTATTGTTGCAGAGGTCCTCAGGGTGTCCATCCAGCGTCGTCGAAATGACAAAAGGGCAGGTCAGAGATGGGGAGGGGGGGGTTTGAGAGAAAATCTGTCGTTTTGTGCTTGCAAATTTTCCCAAGAATTGCAATCGAAGAAAGGCGTTCATCGTTTGTATTTTATCTATAACCCTGTGTACAAATTGTTGTGCCTTTAAAATTAAGGAAATATGCAGGTTTCTCCGTCTTTAAGCTGCACAGTGAATTCCCTTTGCTTAATATAAACTATCATAATTCCCAGTAGGAAGACCTCCCTGGTAGATCCCTTATTCTTGTGTCTGGCTTCAGAGAATTTATTTCCTTGGTATTCTGAATTCTTTTCCTTGAAAGCTTTAATCCCCATCTAGACTTCCTCATTGTTAGGCATCCTTCAACCCTTAGCTCCAAAGGTGGGATTGTTTATGGATTCCTCAAAGATCAAAACAATTGGTTTTCAAGAAGGTCCATTCAATGTTGTAATTTTAATGGGCACTTAAAAATAAAACCAGTATTAGCATTGACGATGATTAAATTACAAATCCAAAGGGGTGGAGGAGATGGATTTTTTATTTCCTTTTGAAACCTCTTAACTTAAAGATAGTTGACTTTCTAAGCCTGCAACTGCTTTTGCAATTAGATGCTTTCTCAGTCTTTGCTGTAGATGTTAAAGAGTTTATTGTTAATGTTCACTCTTAAGTGAAACCTGGGCCATCACCTAATGAGCTTCACATTTTAGCCTTCATGTTTAGATACTTTGTGGACCAAAAGAATGAGTCCATGCAACTGATTTTGTATTGCTCCACATCTTGATGAATTTTTTGACCATATGGAGAAATCTTTCTTTCATCTGTGGCAGAACATACAAATTCTATGCTTTTTATACATTGGTCTATGAAACTCCTGATAGATTATTTATAGAGCTACACCAGACTCAAGCTAGGAATTCTTTTCTAAGTAAAATAAAAATATAGTTAGAGCAGTGTGCAATGATTTAAGAATCACAGCCCCAGACCAGGCCTGATTAGAAATGAACTTCACTACATTTGCAAACAGTGGCTCCAAAAGTGTACAAAAGGAAACACGCCAGATTTACTTAGGAACCAAGCAAATTATTTCTCTAAGGAAAAACAGTATTTCTATCCAGTAATTAGGAGTTACCCTTTCATGGAACACATATAGCACTGTATTCTATATTTTGACCAAAAAAAAAAGTGCTTTTTTTGAGGTAGTAAAATATTTAGTGTGCATAAATAACTAGCTGGAGTCGTTTTTCATCTTTGGAAACTTTATAAGGTTTTACAGAAGTAAAGAAGTGTTTTAATTGCTGTTGCTGCATAGCACCTCTTGTGAAACGGAGTTTTTGTCTCCACTTTGAATGGTGTAACAAACAATTTGGCCAGAGTAGATTTCCTGGGGGAAAAAAAAAAAAAACCCATCCCAAATTTTCCAATTCTAAGAACTGTTTTTTTGAACATGCCTTGAGAGAAGTAGGTCATTAATACTGAAGGAGGACTGGTTTCTTCTTTTCAGAGATGTAAGGGATTACTTGATGCAGGGTCTGATTGCTGGGTTCTCCATCTATGTAGACAACTGTAAGCATAACACTGAGAGTTGTAAATTGTCTCTTAGTTAAGTGTGAGTTTATAAACACTCTGAAGAGCACTTTCCCTCATGAAAGCACTGCAACTAATTGGAAAATAAATTGGAAGAAAACATTTTGCTTTTTTGTAGCATGAAGCTCTTTAAACAAGTGTAGAAATCATAAAATTAAGGGAGTTTTATATTACTATTAACAATTTCAGTATTTTGGAAACTATAAAGCCCTTTAGTAACTATTGCTATGCTTTATGCTTTTTCAACTCTTCTTCTTCTTCTTCTTCTTCTTCTTCTTCTTCTTCTTCTTCTTTTTAATTGCTGGTCATGCTTTTCATTGTTAAAAAATTAACGCAAATACCCCTTTTAATTTTGGGGGTCTCAGTGCTCAGAAAGTGCCCCTACAGGCTTCTTCACACCTTCCAGCAATGCAGGACATTTCCTCCTGTTGAGCAACACTAGACTAGAGATGCATTCTGAGCTAATGGCCAAGTGAACAAGAACAGGACATAGAAATAAGACACTCCTTGGGAAAAATCTGCTTTTGGGGAAAGGAGTCCACAATGATTCCCTGTTTTCCTTAATTAACAATTACTGGGGAAAAAGACAAAAGGACATAACTGTATGGGGACAGCTTACTCATTTACCTAAATGCATATCTTCCCATTATTTGCCAAGCACTTTTCCCATTGTCCTGAAAACTTCATTTAGTTTGATCCTCACCACTTTAAGATTGTATATTTGGGGTCAGTGTTTTTGTTCAGCAGAAAGAGACAAATCATGTTTGACATGTAAGAAAAACAGCATCTGGATAACTAACAGGAAGTTTCGTATTTGTATTTGTATAAAAGTATGGATAGAGGCAACCTTACAGTCAAGGTAGCGCATTAAAATATATTGGGCTTGTATAGTCTGTCCATTAAGAACTTAGAAACCTAGCTGTCCAGGACTGTATAGGACACCCTCAAAACATATACAATGTCATGTCTAGAAAAGGAGCTTAAAACTAGTATGAGTAGTGAAAGTCACACATAAAATCAGTTCATTGATAAATTTTGCCCAGACAGTGATGAGGTAGAGATAATTGTCAACAGATGTAGCAGTAATAATAATCACCATAATGCCTTACATTTATGCAGCATGTAGAAGAATACAGAGTACTTTTGCATTAAAGATCTCATTTGATCCTCACAACAACCTCCTTATTCCCATGGAGGAGAAGAGGGTAGTCTGGACAAGTTAAATGATTTACATGAGATTTACTGGAGCTAACAAGAGTTGAGCCAGGACTCAAACATAAGCCATCATTTCTGAGTGCATTAAATTTTTAAAGAAAAACAATTTCACATATTAGAAGAATGGTTTCCTCAGAGGCATTTATTTATCTCCAGCAGCCAATTTTATGTCACATAATTGATTGAATTTAATTTACTCAGGGAATGGGATATGACCAAAAAAATTAGACTTTCTATGCCTTTAGATTTTGAGATTTATGAAGAACATTTTCACTGGTATCATCAAATTTTCAAATGTGAGTTGTAGGAATTGAATTCACCAATAATAATAAGCTAAATTTTATCACTCAAGATTAGAGATTCCTATGCTTATGTAGTTTTAGAATATGTTATTGTTATTGAAAGGCAATTTAAAATTTTAATCTTTAATCCCAAATAACTTTTATATGGTTACTGTAGTTTTCTATAAAAATTCTGTATTTAGAAATTGTCATTATGAACCTCGTTGCCTGAAGCATCATTTCAGTCACTTATGGGATGTGGAACCAAGAAACTGAACTACTCACATCTTAAATACTTTCCAAAGTCATTAAGAGCAATTCTAGTTTTTCTGTTAGACAGAAAAATAGGTGAGAAAATTATGCTTTACTATTTGGTATAGGTGATTCTTCTTAGGTTCAGCCCCTTTTCTAATATTCTTAAATTTTATTTTCTAGTTCTGTGAGAATGTGAAGATAATTATCCGTGATCAGAGAAGTGTTCTCGCTTCGGCAGTCTTGGGATTGGCATCTATATTCTGTCTGGGCTTGGCGTCGTATACTACCCTTCCTGCAATTTTTATCCCATTCTTCTTATGGATGGCTGGCTAACTTCATATCCCCGTGTCAGTGTGTGTATTCTGTGTGTAAATATGTTTATATTTATAGAGCACAAGTCAGTATATGCATCGTCTAGAAAAATGTGACCTGTAACACTGTGTTCTGGATAAAAATGTGACTAAGAATCATGCAAAGTGCTTACTGTGTAAGCCCAAGAACAAAGGCTTTCTCAATCTTCAGGCAGTTCCATTTTAAAGCCCTGCGCAGATCTTGGAAACATGGCAACTTGTGATAGAAGTCATCCTTCCAAGGGAACCAGCCAGTAAGATGATGGCCACAGGAGATTATTTTTTCTCCTGTAATCATGGTTCTCCATTAGGCCTGAATTTGAAGATTAGAAGACTTACTGAATGAGCCCACTAACTTCATTGTAAATTTATTCTGTTTCATCGAAAACCTTACATTAAACTAAAAGAATTTCCCTTGTTCAGATGAAAACATGTTTGGTGATGGTAAAAAAAAAAAACAAAAAACAAAAAAACAAAAAAACATAATCTTTTTTTTCATGTATTATATATAATTCCCAATAAGTCAAAAGTATTTTTATTACTTGAAACCATGTTGTAAAGTTGGAGTTTAATGATAAAGTAACTTACTAGAACTATAGAAACCTATGTTTTCCTGCAGAAATAAGCTAGTATAGCATCAGTTGAACAATTTGATTTGGATTTACTTACCCAGAAACTTGACATTTGTTATTTTTTTTTCCTTTTATGTGTCACTGTGGTGATATTAAACCACTCTGAGAGGTAAAAAGATACAGGATTGAAGTAATTTGGATACTTAGAGAGTGTATGTGCCAATTAAATATGCAAATGTACACATTTACACAGACTGATGAGAGACAAACATTCTTGATTGCTTTATAATACAGTGTGGTTGCCAGAGAGCATTTGTAGAAGTGATGTAAAAACAAGTTTAGTCTGTTTTCTTAGACCTTGCATCCACAGTATAACTTTCATATATGTCATTGGATGGTTTACCTTTTAAAGCACTTACTAATGTATTGTATAATTTTTAAAAGTCCTCAGATTTGTCTTCTAACAGATTTATTAATTTCATTGCAAAGTGTAGTTTCCATCCTTTAAAGAAGGATGCCCCAAGGAAATTACTGTTAGAAGTAATTTCTGAGTGTCAGTGTCACCAGGTGTGTAAATCGATTACACTGAGGCTGTCTTAATATCACGGTTGAGATGTAGCACTGTTAAAGACAGCATTCAAATACTTTGTAGAATTACCAAATTATAAAAATTAGGCCACAAGCTAGACTTGCATTTCAAGTATTAAAATTGCTTTTTAAGCTATCAAGAATCACAAGATAATGAGTCACATTATGAGTGATATGGGGAAGTTGAGTCGGTTACTCAGTGATCTAATCAGAACAAATTTAAGAGCAGATTTTAGTGTAACTGTTGTTTTACTACCACTAATTTACAACAAATTCAGTTGGAGTTTAATAATAATTAAACTTCGGGGCACCTGGGTGGCTCAGTGGGTTAAGCCTCTGCCTCCGGCTCAGGTCATGATCTCAGGGTCCTGGGATTGAGTCCCGCCTCGGGCTCTCTGCTCGGCGGGGAGCCTGCTTCCCCCTCTCTCTCTGCCTGCCTCTCTGCCTACTTGTGATCTCTCTCTCTGTAAAATAAATAATTAAAAAAAATAATTAAACTTTGTGTTTAATAACTTAAAATGTTTTAAATAGTCAAAACACGAAATGGCAACACCACAGAATAAAGGTTATCTGGGCCTATTCCAACAACTTAAATTTATCTTAAGTATGTGTACATGAAAGCAACCACTATGAGAACTCCCTTGTATTAGTGGTTTTTCCCTGACTGTATATTACCTTTGTAGCAACTGTTTAAATAAATTGATTTTTTAAACATATGGTGTCCTGCTAAATAATGTTAAATGTTAAAATTTTTTAAACATATGGTGTCCTGATTTTTTGCAGACTTCAGTATGTCAGGTAGCAAAACCCACTGCCTGATGTTAAATCTGTGTTCACAGATAATAATCCCTTATTAAATGCTAAGGGAAGTATTAAGGTTAGAATTAACATAATTAGTCTTACTTCATATGCTTAAAGTAAGATCCAGTTCCTCATTCATTTGAGTGCTCATTATATGCCAGGCACTGACCTGTTGTAATTTCAGGGTCTAGAATTAATATTACATTTGAACTACCCATATCAGAGTATATACAGTGCTCAGGGAATACAGGGGAAGAAGCATTTAAATCTCCCCAAAGTTCAGAGAAATCAGAAGTAGGCAATGCTAGCATTAGGCTGAGAAGTAGTATGAGGTGATTTTATCACACTGATGTGTTCTGCTATTTACAGGAAGAGGAAACTGGAAAGAAGCGTTTGTCCAGTACCCCACAACACTAGAATCTATTGAACTTAGGACAGAGGAAAGTTTTGGTGTGCTCAGTTTGATGAGTTGCTTAACAAGGTAGAAGCAGCACAGATCCCTGATTTGTGGTTGTGGAAGAAACTGAGCCATTCCTGTGTCTCTGATGAAGTCTCTGGGCTTCATTACTTAAGATTCATCCTTAGGATTCTGCAAGTCCCTTACAGTTCTAAATTTCCCTTCTAACTTGTGAAATGGTAAGTAGTGTCTAAGGCAGCTTTTTGGTGCTTGTTTTGTTGCCATATGTAGATGAAGGCCAAAGAACTAGCTGGGGCTAAGATGAAATAATGTCTCCAGTACTTGGCAGGTAATAAGAATGAAAAGAAGCAGACGTGGACCTCAAAGTTTAGGGCCTCATTGACACAGAAGCAGTACGTCTGTAATAGAGCTGGTTTAAAGCACAGAAAATGACCTGGTTAGTTTTAACCAATAGGGCCAAAATTATAGGGATGTGTACTAGGACTTGGAAACGGGATGTTTTCCAAGGGGAGAGATTTGGGTAGGGCATTCTACGTAGCAGGAACAGTATGAGCGAATGCAGGAAAACTGCCCATTCCTTGCCTAGCACCCAAGTGGGAGGCACTCAACTGTTCATTGACTGAAGCATAGAACTGCATGGGGCAGTCAGGCATAGGCACGTGGTTCACAGGCTAGCGTAGAGCAAGGCTGATGAGGAGAAGTGTTAGAAAAAGAGAGCAAAGATTAGGTGGGTACAAGTTTTGTGCAGACCAAGAAGTTTGGATTTTATGAACAGGCAGTGGAGGTTTGAATTCAGCAAGGTAATTCCGAAAAGTATAGAGGAAGGAGGGAGCATGGGGCAAGATAGGACAAAGGACTTTCTTAGGAGACTAGTTATGGTCCCTAATCTCTCAAATCAGGGCCTGTAATTGTGAGGGTGGGGAGCAAACATGTCAAGAAACTGTCAGCAGAGGAGCCAAATCCTTCTATTTGACTCATGAGTAACTGTTTGTGGAGTGTCAGGGAGGAGTCATGCATCCCTTCCTGCCAAAAAATCTGTTCCTGAAATAGAACTTCATGTGGTAACTGTATGTATTTTGGATATTTCAGAACTTTATTCTGCTAGTTCTGTGTCTTTGCAAGGACAAGCAAAGAAGTGCAGATTTGTTGTTTAATTTTTTTTTTTCAGAATAGAGATATATTTCTTATTTTTCCATTTCTATTTCATACTACTGCTGAAAGAAGTTTTCCAGTGATAACACAATTACGCCAATGGCAAAATTTTGTGATAGATGAGAAGCATATAAGAAATGATGATTGCCAATATTATGTTTTATATAATCTGTTTAGAGAATTTTATCTAACCTATATCTGTTAGCTCAACTAGTTTTATATTTGGTTTATATGTATATGAAATAAAATCAATTGTATATGCTGTCCTCTCTTGTCTTTGAATTTGATACACATAAATGTTTTTCTGAGCATGGTAGCCTGAGAATTTTGTCTTTCAAAGCTTCCTTTACTGAACATAATTGGCTTTACATATTTGAAATTATAACTATGGGGATATGCTTCCAGATTGATATGATTTATGTTATCCACATCGGGAAGCCGATCTTGATTATGTAGAAAAAGTTTCTGTGTATATTAAATAACAACTCTCTCCATTCCACAAAGCCAAGCAGCAACAGCACAAAGAGCCATGCACATGAACTCAGTCACCAGATATTTAACCCTGCCAGTGTGGCTGCCATTTTCCTCTGGCTGAGTGGAGCAGCAGTGTGAGTAGGACAAAATCTCAGGGTCGGTTTTGAGAGATACATTTACCGTATTGTAAAGAACCACAGTGGTTGCTGAGCCAAACCCTTAAACATCTAACCACATTTCAGACATGGAAAATCAGGCACAGAAGTTGAAATACTTTGCGATTACACAAATAACCAGAGGCAGATCCATAATTTGACTCCAGCTTTCTTTCCTCTATATGACCTTGAATTCCTGAGGTCTCCCTAAATTAGACAAGCTTTCATCCAATGAATGTATTAATTTCTTGCAGACCTTTTGTCTACTCCAAGCAGGGCCACAAAAGAATGAACTAGTTGGAATCTTAGTCCTATAGTTGCTCAGTCTCATGAGAAAGATTGGCAAGGAAACAGATTTCAAAACAATAAGTTTGTGCAAGTATCAGAAGGGCAGAGGCAAAACTTATACCTGTCTGCTGGGGGCAAGTAAAGGAGAGAGATGGTGAAACAAGTTTTCAATATCTTCATTGAGTTGTAAAGAGTACAAGCATTCTATGTGAAAGAGATCTTTCTCCAGGCCATTACAGCCACCTGGAGAAGTACATGGAAAGGCACGGAGTCATGAGAAAACAAAGCACAGTTGGATTACTGCTAGTCTCAAAGAACAATTACCTGTGTTTATATTGTTGTCTGAGAGCAATGTATCCATACTCTTCGACCATTCCTTTGAGGAGGACAACTCTAGGCTCAGGTGCTGTTAGAGAAAAGAGGCAAGATCATGGAGAACTTGACACTATGAAAGTCTGAAGTGGAAAGAAAGCATTTCCTAAACTTTCCAAATACCTCAGGTGAGCCTTATGAGCATCCTGTTTTGTCAAACACATGATCGGATGGGATATGGTTGTTAGGAAAAGAAATGTAAAGTTTATGGACGGAAATTTATTTAATTTATTTAAGGAGAAATGGGAGCTGTATGAATCAAAGGATGAATGGTCACATCTCCCCAATCCGCTCACATCTGCTCCCATGATCCAACAACAACCCTGGAGCCATCCTCCTCTTGATTCTAGATTCTGTCCCAGATACTTCATTCCACATTCCACTGAGCTTGTAACTGCTACTCTTCTTGCTACCCACCTACTGTTCCTGACCCTCAGAGTATCATCGTTTCTGCTGCCTCACAGTTTTCTACTCCTTGATTTTGTGTTTCTTCTACCTCTCCACTCTCTGGGCCTCTGTCTCTCATTTAAAATTTCTAAAGGATCTAATGAAGCTGACCAGTCATTATGTAATATTGGTGGTCATGAGCAAAGCTCTCTTTGAGGCTACCTCATGGCCAGTTGTTCTTTCCATATATGTTAGGTCTGTTCCCTTCACGTGACATCCTTGGGCCAGTTGTTGCCAAGTTGCACAATGACATGCTCCAAGGTAAGGAGCCTAAAAAGGCTACTTATGGGGCGCCTGGGTGGCTCAGTGGGTTGAGCCTCTGCCTTCGGCTCAGGTCATGATCTCAGGGTCCTGGGATCAAGCCCGGCATCGGGCTCTCTGCTCATCGGGGAGCCTGCTTCCCCCTCTCTCTCTGCCTCTCTGCCTACTTGTGGTCTCTGTCTGTCAAATAAATAAATAAAATCTTTAAAAATAAATAAATAAAATAAAAAGGCTACTTATGATTGATTTTTCTTTGAAGATAGCAATCAGTTTTAGTTTTCAAGAAGAGAGTAACATCTCATTATCGTGTCAACTCACTCTGCAACTGTGTAGAGAATGGATTAGGTGAGGAGATGTAACTTAAGGGACATAAATTCTATCACCAAAATGTAGGAGAGAAATTATGAAGACCAACAGTAACTCAGTAGGATGGAATGAGGAGGGAGGAGAGAGAATGACTGATTTGAGGGGTGAGGAGGGGGTTTCATTTGGGCCCAATGAAGAAAACAGAAATCATTCTAAGTATTGTCAGGTGGAATGAGCATGTAGATGTGTGTAATTTCCTGGTTTCCCCTCTACTCTCACCCTCCAGTCTCCCTCGAGGGCTTCACATTGGCCAACTAAGCCAGAAACCAGGTTACAGAAAAGCCTGCCAAGAATGACAAGAAATGCGTCTGAGGCATGACAGGCTATGATTTGGCACCAAGATAACCGTACCTGTTGTATGTGACATACCGGCTAATTTGGGCAGAAGTAGGGAGAAATAGAATGAGCCTGATCTGGGATATATAAGTTTGAGAAGGCTTTGGTCTCATGGGTGGAAATGCACAGTAGACAACTGGAAATTGGAGTCTCATGCTCAAGACAGAGCTCAGGAATGGGGATATATTTAGGAGTCATAATGGTGGTGGGTGAAGCCAAGGATATGAATTGGACCCTCTGGGGGAGTCTATGCAGAATTTTAAAAAGGAGGTAAGAGTAAGGTCACAAAAAAATAAGAGGGAAGAAGAAAGCAGTAACAGTTCCAGAAGACTGAGGAATAATGGCACAAAGGTTAGAGTAGACCAAGGAGAGACTGTGAGAAGGCCAGGAAGGAGTAAGTTTTAGAAGCTAAGAATCTGAATAGCATGGAGATACAGAAGAGAGCTGGGGTCTGGTGGGTGTTCACAGTGGATTTGACAAATGAAATTGAGTGGCCTTAATGAATCCACAATGTTAGGTATGGGGATGTTAGGGAGTTTAAGGGAGAAGGCAGATTATGGATTGAAATGTAAATGGAAAGTGAGCGTGGGCTTCCTTTTGTCATAGTTTGGTGGGAAAAGGAAGTCAACAAAGCCCAAAGACAGAGAACCGCATAATATCCGACATCTCTGTTTCCTCTTCAGCATTCTTTGGAAGGGAACATACTGGGACCATACTGTGAACTGCTTTATGCCTCATTTAAGAAGCATAACTCAAGTTAATTTTCATAGTTATTTTCTGAGGGAAATAACTTTTGGGGATATTATCAAAACTGCACTTTTCTTTCAGAGCAGCCATGACTATCAGAGAGTTAAGTCAAATCAATGAACATTCCCATTTCTATTGTCTTCCTTGAAAAGAACACATATTCAGATGTAAATTCTGGTAAGGGGGTAGGGGGAATGGGAAGGAGTAGAAACAAAAACCATACTGCCAGATCTCTAGAGTCTTGAGCTCTTGTTCAAACAACCTGTTGAGGGGAGTCCATTACCATTTCTTCTTTTTCCCAGAACGATGGAGAGATCAAGACACAGTGCAAGACTCAGATTCAAATGCTATTGGAATTGGGGGGTGGGGCATGATAACCTCAAGTATACTTCAGATTCTCTACAGATTAAAATGGTCATGGGCATCTGGGTAGCTCGGTTGTTAAGCATCTGCCTTCAGCTCAGGTCAGGAGCCCAGAGACCTGGGATCAAGCCCCGAATCAAGCCCAGCATCGGGCTCCTGGCTCAGTAGGAAGCCTGCTTCTCCCTCTTCCACTTCCCCTGCTGTGTTCCCTCTCTTGCTGTCTCTCTCTGTCTATCAAATAAATCAATAAAATCTTTTTAAAAAGTCATAAAAATCATAACACAAGATTAAACCAATCCAAACCGCTAACCTGTTCAATGGATATTATCCAAAATAATGGTTTCTTATCCATTAGTTCTATATTGATCTCAATGCATGTAGAATTTTGAGATCATTTTATCTGCTATTCAGCTGAATCGCTTATTCTTTGAGGAAGAATGTGTTAGTGTTCCTAAGTAAATCTTCTTGTTTATCCTGAGTAAATCAATGAGCTGAAACTCCCAAATTTATCAAATAAACAGTTCTTGTATGCTAAGCCTGGCTCAGCCTGCAGCTGCCCCCTAAGGATCTGCTCAAGCAGAAGAACCAGAGCTTTTTTTTTTTCCCCTAGAGAAAGAGAGAGAACAAGGGGGGCTGAGGGGCAGAGGAAGAAGCGATTCACCACTGAGCAGGGAGCCCTATGACATGGGACTTGATCCCAGGACCCCAGGACCATGACCTGAGCCAAAGGCAGCCACTTATCAGAGTGAGCCCCAGGTGCCCTCCCCCCCACCCCGAAGAACCATGTTGGTCCAGACACCTGGTCTGACCAGGTGCCTCACTGCTGGGTGGAAACCCAGAACGTAGCAATTGCTACATGCTGAAGCTACACCAACATTTATTTCCTCTTTGAGATTCCCCAACTCAGCTCCACACTCCACTACTGCACACACATCTCCCTCCACCTCATCTCTGGCAAGTCACAGACAAAGGACAGTCGACGACTGTCAACAGTGGTCAGTTCTCTCCTTTTCTCCCTACATCTAATTTTTCCTGGAAATGGACTTTAAGTGACAATAACATCTGAAAATAAAAGAGAATGAAGGAAACGGCTTTATAGCAACAGCAGTCTGAGGGACTAGCTCCTCAGGAGGCTACTCCATCTGCATTTCTCTTTGTGGCTGCTGTGGGAACTGACACCCCTCCTTCCATAGCTCAGATTTCTCTATTTTGCTGGTGTTCATTCCCCTAACCACCCAGAGACCAAGTGCTATGGATATCTTTTCTCAAAGGAGAAAGGACACTTTTTCCATTTATTTTCTACACACCTCAGCAATAGGTGAAGACACCAACAAGAAGACTTGATCAGAACCGTGATTCTCCCCATATGGCCGTTTCCTTGGTTTTCCTTCCAGGCCTCAAACTGATCCCCCACCCCCCAACGTAAGTCCACCATTGGTTTGCACAAAAATGAGAATGGGTGGGATTGATGAGCTGTAGTCTTTGCCTTCTTATAATGAAGCAGGAATTTAAGTCACTGTGTGAGAGGCCTATGTGGCTTGAACGGGCAAATACTGAAGGAGTCGTCATCTTGGTTGCCTCCGAATAAGCATTTGAGTTTACCCCCTTGCAGCGTCATTAAGTATGATTAAATATAATTTGTAAATTTGGTAGTCTCCTTTTTATCTGTTATTATTATTTTATTATTTATTATTGATTTTTTTTACTTAGGGACGTATGAGTCCATTTTCTTTCTTGGAACTTCACCTTTATTTTTTGCTATGTAAAAGGCAACCAAGTGTTCATCTTTACATCATGTCCAGACTCAGGTGCTGCAGCTCTTGGTGGCTTCACCTGCTCATGCAGACTTTGCAACGCAAGGTGACCTGATGCTGACACGTGGAACGGACTCTCCTTGAGAGCCCAGAACGTGAAAGTTTCCAAGATTTATTTAAGAAGTATGTTGGAATGAAGGGATGTCATGACATCTGTGGCAAACTGATTTGCCCTCAGATTGCCTCCACGTGGCAGTTGTCTTGCGGTGATCGTGACTAACTCTGAACCTCAGGACATGGACTCCGAAGTCAGCGTGTTAGGATGTGCTCCCAAGTACACATTTGTTTCCTGGTAGGAGGGAGACTTGGCGGGGTGAGGGAGGTCTCTCCTAGGTACCCAGAATCTGGGGGGCTTCCTGATCAACCACTCCACATTTGTCCTTCAGGCTTAGGATACCAACTACTTTTTGGCAGTGCAGCTAACTCATTCCCATGGGGGAGAATTCAGATTCTGTTGCATTCCTCCCATTCAGCTCACCTATAGTGAGTGTCCACGATATAGGGGTCACTGACCTTGGTAAAGGGACTAAAGGGGTGGGAGATGAAAGTTTTCACTCTCTAGTGAGAAGGCAGAGGGGCGCCTGGGTGGCTCAGTGGGTTAAAGCCTCTTCCTTTGGCTCAGGTCATGATCCTGGGGTCCTGGGATCGAGCCCCGCATCGGGCTATCTGCTCAGCGGAGAGCCTGCTTCCTCCTCTCTCTCTCTGCTTGCCTGTCTGCCTACTTGTGATCTCTGTCAAATAAATAAATAAAATCTTAAAAAAAAAAAAAAGAGTCTCTAGTGAGAAGGCATGTTGTGACCACAGTTTTAAAACAATCTTTGGTTGAAAGTGGCTTTAGAAAATATCTGACATATTCTCATTAATTATTTTATAAACTCCTGTTGCACACATTTGCTTATTTGATAACAATTACCCTATAAAGAAGAAACTGGGCCTACAAATAATAAATGACTTCCTTTTTAACCACCAAAGTGTTATTCTTGTTTTACAGTCTAGGAAACTGTTCTTGTTTTACAGTCTGATTCAACGCTCATGACCCTGAAGTCAGCGATGTAGTATCAGGACTCAAGCCTTGGTATTTTTACCCTAAATTCTGTATCATATCCAATCACCCTCATTGTGGGCAACCAGGTAAATGAGGACATCAATTTCTTTCCGAGATCATACTGCTGTGTCTAGCCAGTGGGCTTGGCATAAGAAGGGGACACCTTTACTTGCCTAGTCCTTACCTGTGCTTTTTGGTTGTAATCTTAAAGTTCAAAAGGATGTAACCACTCTGAAGATCTTAAATTCTCACAAGAGGGGTGCCTGGGTGGCTCAGTCATTGGGCGTCTGCCTTTGACTTGCATCATGGCCTTGGGATCCAGTCCCACATCAGTCTCCCTGCGTGGTGCCTGCTTCGCCCTCTCCCAGTCCCCCTGCTTGTGTTCACTCTCTTGCTGTTCCTCTCTGTCAAATAAATCTTTAAAAAAAGAAAGAAAGAAAGAAAGTCCTCACAAGAAATTGATATGTAAAGGCCAGTTGGTCCCTGTCCCTGGAATTGGAAAGTTTGGCTAACACAGCTGATGCCTGGTTTTAGTTCTGTTAGATATGCTAAGTGGCTCCAATTACTGCAGGTACTGCTCCTGCTCAGCAGCCTTCTGATGTGGACAATACAGAGTTTCTAAGCTGGCACTGTGGTGAACACTCTAAATTCCATGGTGAGTTATTTACAAGGCAGCTTCCTTCTGTGAAGCAATGCCAAGACAGATGCAGAGATAAAACCAAGGCTTGTGTAAGAACATCAGGTGTGTCTGTCTGTTTGTTGGTAAACACACAAGGGCACACACAGTTCCCTAAACCACAAAACTCATCTGGGACTTATTATTTGGGCCAGGTGTTTCATATTCCAAGTTAGAGCCCAACTCAACGGGTGAATATTGAAAAGCTAAGAAAGCGGGGGTGGCAAATGAACCTTCCTGGCTCTCCACCTATGGGGCATGGTGAAAAGCCTTCTCAAAAGTTTATTGTGAGTGGTAGAATCACAAATAATGATAGACCTATGTTACAAACTGAAGGACGTTATTTACACGTACAATATATCTAATATTGTTGATTCAGCAGAAATCTGTCTTGGTAATTTTCTGAGAACAGGCTGGATTGAATATCCTCCTATAGTTGAAAACATTTTCCCTCCAGTCTCTATTCTTATGGACCAGGCCCTAGAATCCTCGCTGACAGCACCACCACCGGGTAAGCAGAGGACAGAGGCAGTGGGTCGAAGAGTGAGGCCCTTGAGCTTAGGAGATGGACATTGTGTCAGAAGGCAAAGTGAGAGACAGGTAGGTGGAGATGCAGGTCTTTGTTTTTGTTTTCTTTAAAAGCCGATCTTTTAGATTGGTAACGAGCTGAACCAAATCCTTAGGGTGCACAGAGTGAAGGTAAGGTGAGGTGGGAAACAAGAATGTCCCAGGATCAGAGCTCCCAGGTGCTTTTTTTGTGTGTTTTTTTTTGTTTGTTTGTTTGTTTGTTTATTTTTAAGATTTTGTTTATTTGTCTGAGAGAGAGATAGAGTGAGCGAGTGAGCACACAAGCAGGGGGAGCATCAGGCAGAGGGAGAAGCACACTCCCACTAAGCAAGGAGCCCGATGTGGGATGGCCCCTGTTGGAAAGCCACAAGATTGGCCTGGTCTCATAAGTACAGGCCTCTGCCTCATGTGCCCCCACTGGGCACCTGTTAAAACCCAGACCCAATGTTTGCAGCAAGGTGAGGGGTTAAAAACAGAAAGACTACACCTGGAGTGCAGGAGTGAACTGGTGGCTGCGGGCCCAGCTGCCTTTATTTCTAATTCTCCAATGGGGCTTGGGGCCAAGTTCAAGGGTCTGAGATGACCCAAAATAACCAGATGCCGCAGGTTTGAAATCAATGTATTTGCCTTGTTGGTAGCTGGTTTCCTAGGCCCCTGCATTAAATTATACGTTCTCTTAAAGTGTTTCTGAGGGTATAATATAGTGTTCAATAAATTCTTAAAAATAACTACAATTTCAGTATCTCCCACTTTTTTTTTTATAGACATTCAGCCAAAGGAAGAACATTCTCTCACTTTTAGATCCATAGCAGACTTACACTTAGACATCTAACTAGCCACTCACCCTTTGATTGTTTTCTCTCGTTACTTTCTTCCTTTCAGCAAGCAGACATTGAGTACTTGCATGCAAGGTGCTTTATGAGCTATGGATGTGGACAGTGAGGCCCCAGGGCTTCCTTTCCACCAGAAGGCCAAGGGCCCTGTGTAGCCTCCCACAGTCTCATGCCTGGCAGTGATAATGGTGATATTATTCAGGCTGGGTTTTCCAGGCATGAACGTGGCACTTATCCCTGACTGTTGTCAATTTCTTTTCCTTCATTTTAAATTTTATTTTTTTAACTTAAATTCAATTAGCCAACATGTAGTATGTCATGAGTGTTGTAAATTTCTTGTTTAGTCCTTTGCTCCTCTCATGTCATAGTTTCACATTTTCATTCTTAGCCCTTTTTCTGGGTTTAAGGAGCAGATGGCCTTTCTTTTCGTCACTTTGCTAAATTTCTTCTGTTGCCCTGATAGCTAACATACAAGAAAGAGTTTTGGCCATGCACCAGTTTCAGGTGTTCCTCCCCTGGCTCTGACAACACCGCCGCTTCCCAGGGTGTGGGCGCATTGCCCACCTCATAGCCCCAGCAGGCACACCTGTCAGCACTAGGCACAGGCTTGCAGACTTGCCTCCATGACGCACTCCCTCAACGACTCTGATTCTCTGCCAAACACCCTGTTCCATCTTGCAAGTTTTCCTGTTTGTCTACCATCTAATCTATGGGAGATTGTCAAAATAATTGCATTTCTAGATTTCATAGCAAGAGCATTGATTCATCCTGGAAATGTTAGTGTCGTTTAATCCTTTTTCTATTGTTTCATAAATGTTTTCACATTTCTTTGTGATTCCCCAAGGTGATTTCACTTTCCCCCCTCAACAATCATGTTCAGTCTTTGTCAGGGAGTCTCTGTGGTACAATGGAAAGGTTGGGCTTTGGGTCTTGCTCCTGACCAGCTGAGAGTTCTTTGGCAAGCTATCCTGCTTTTAATGTTCTCCAGCATAAATGGGGGACAGACGACATTACTTATTTCCAAGATTATGGTGAAGGTTACAGTATGTCAAACTGCTGTGGGCTTGGTCCATAAATCTGCTTAATGCATGGTAACCAAGATGTTATAGTCAGTATTGCCTCTTCCATGCTCTAAGCAGTTGCTTCTAGGCTTACAGTTCCTTTTGGAAACTACACACCAATTCTTTCTGTTAATGTTTATCAAAGGGATTCTTCTGGGCTCAGCTTCTCCTCTTCAGACTTAGCTCTAAAAAGCAAAGCAGCTGTTTGTGTCTCCTGCTGAGGTGCTTTTGTGGAGCAAAGCCTGGCCGGTGGGGTTCTGGGGCACTGCATGAGGCTTATGCCAGGGGGCGGTTAGGTCCCAAGGTCCCCAGATGGTTGTTTAGTCGGTCTGCCCATTCCAATGATGTGACCCAGCTGCTGACCTCTTGGAAATCCCAGCAGAGGCCAGGCTTCCAGCAACGAGAGGTACTGGTTCTTTTATGAAGAGAAGGGGCTACTGTCAGTGAAAAGCTTTTTCTGTCGAATCTGGGTAATAGAAAAAGTTTGGAAGAGCCAGGGCAAGGAGGAAGGAGGGAAAAGGAAAGCGTGGCCTGAACACAGAGGCTGTGAAATGTGAATTTCAGCTTGGGACATCGATAGGCACCTCTTATTCTAAAATCGGAACCTAGGAAAGCTAAAAGAACCATTCAGATGTCCTTAGCAATCATATGGAAAACTGGACTTTACAGCATTCAAGATTCCACCTGAGAGAAAGATTTGATTATGCTCACTTTCTGGATGGGGGCAGCAGGAGGCCGGGGGGGCGTGAGTGAGGTGGAGTGGAGTGTGCATGTGTGTGTATTCAGGGTTTCTCCCAAATACTGGGCAATAATAATGCATACATAATAACATGACACTTAGCCAACTAAATTATTTTATTTAACACTCACACCCCATTTCTAGCATTCTTAATAAAGGTCAGTTTTCTTTTCAAGGTATACATTTCATTAGGCCTGTGTACCTCTGTTAAATGGAGTGCTTTTAAAAACAAACAAACAAACAAACAAACAAACAAAAACTTTAGTATCATTCCAAAAAATCCCCCCAAAACAAAACCTTAATATCATCCCATTCTTCTTTTTCCCTTTTTCTGATTGTCTACAGTACTGTTCTCCAATGCATACTCCACGGGCCGCTTGAATCAGAATCACCCAGGAAATGTGTTAAAATTGCAGGTCCCTGGACAACGTTCCACATACAGTGGAGCTGGGATTCCTAGTCGGCTATCACATCAGCACTGTAATATGATCCTTATTTAGTTGGGGCTAGCAAAACACCTGTCGAAATACCAAATTTCCCGACTGTCTTTTCCATGGGACAGTGTTCTGACCAATCTAATGAAGACAGACATGTTGTAGAGGAATTCCAGGTGGGCACCTTGAAGGGGAGGGAGTGTGCCTTCTCTTTTGCCATTTCTCTCACTGACAGCCTGGAAGTGGACATAAGGGTTCAAGTGCCATCAGCTGTTCCGGCTCATGAGGTGACTCTCTGGATGGGAGCCAGCAGCCTAAAATGTTGAAGCAAGAAGAAAGAACCTTGGGTCCCTGTGATGATACTATATCAGATTTGTACTGTGTTCCTTCAGAGCAAATAAGCTGTTAATGTATTCAGGCAGTTGGAATTATTTTAGAATGTTCTGTTCTATGCAGCTGACCTAATTGCAATTGCTAAATTTGCTGATTCAAAATCTTGACAGGGGTCTTAGATATCTTCTTTTTTAATGACTACCCCTCAAGACAATTCTTAAACACAGTTGAATTTAGGAGTCACTGCCATGCTATTCAAGGTCCATAAGTAGTTTCACAATTATCTCTTGAACCAACCAGACATAGGAATGGTGTTATTCATAGGAATTGCTCTTATCGTTCAGTGCTTAGTACTCTGACAAATACTGGAGATGGTCCATCAAAGTCTACAGAATGAATATTGTTTTCTGTTTCACCCCTTAATTTTCTTCCTTTAGCTACCAGAGAAAATGTTTCTTTACTGAGGACAGCCTTAAAAAACGCTTGGAAGGCAAATCTTTTTCTACTGCTTTGAAAGTCCTAACTATACTACCTCACAGCAACACAGTGAGCAGCAGCTTTGCTGTGATAAGATTCTCAGTGTGGAGTCCCGTCCAGAACTTGCTACCGGGGGATAGCAAGAGCCCAGTGATCCTACTTAGTCACTCAGTGATGCTAGCCCCGTGGGGAGTAAATCCAGTTTTAAACACAAAGCAGTTAAATGCTTACTGTATTGCTTTAATGCTCTATATCTTTATATGGACACACATGTCATTTTATGAACAAAGTAAACTTCCAAGTTCCTGGGCATTAAATGGCCTCTAATATTATGGTAACTAATAACTGTGATAATCACCCTCATGAAAAATGCCAGTTATTGGGACACCTGAGTGGCTCAGTCATTAAGCGTCTGCCTTTGTCTCAGGTCATGATCCTAGGGTCCCGGGATTGAGTCCTGCATCTGGCTCCCTGCTCAGGGGGGAGGCTGCTTCTCCTTCTCCTGCTTCTGCTGTTGTGCTCTCGCTCTCTCTCTGTCAAATAAATAAAATCTTAAAAAAAAAATGCCAGTTATCTGGATGAAAAGTTAGGTCTTTCATTTAGAACTGTGGTGCCAGGGAGTCAGGGATGAGACATGTTAATGATCTACGGGATTCTCGCCAAGATTTTTGGAAATGACCCACCTCCTGCTTTAAGACATTGATCATCCAATGTTTCTAAAAGGGTGTAAAAAAATCCAGCTCTTTGCTTGAATTTCCATATTCCCTAGGACACTGAATCTGTCAACTTATCCAAGTAATTTTCTTTCTTCACTGTGAGTACTGGAATACGCTACTGAGTGTAAGAGATTTCATAATTGTTATCATAGGGCAATGCTTGAAGATAAAGTGGTTGCTAAATTCTTACCTATACAAAGCAGGAACACTGAAGTTAAAAAAATAAATAAATAAAAGGGAGGGGGTGTCCCTGGTTGGCTCAGTGGGAGGAGTGTGTGACTTGATCTCGGGGTAATGAGTTTGAGCCCTATTTTGGATATAGAGATTTCTTTCTTTTTTTTTTTTTTTTAAGATTTTATTTATTTATTTGTCTGAGAGAGAGAGAGAGCGAGCGAGCACAGGCAGAGTTGCAGGCAGAGGTAGAGAGAGAAGCAGGCTCCCTGCCAAGCAAAGAACCTGATGTGGGACTCGATCCCAGGATGCTGGGATCATGACCTGAGCTGAAGGCAGTGGCTTAACCAACTGAGCCACCCAGGTGTCCCATGGGTGTAGAGATTTCTTAAAAAAATAAAACTTAAAAAATAAAAAAAAAGAACAACTAAACTTCCTAAGCTTGGGTTTTCTTCCCTGATAAAATAGAGATAAAAATAGTACTTTTACATCAAACTAGTAAAGAATAAGTAAGATAACACATTTAAAGTTCTGAGCACAGTGCCAAAACAGAGTAAGTGCTCAGTAAGCATTAGCTGTAATTGGTAAATTCTCATTCTAGTAAATGTTTCAGCTTCATGGTGTGTAAAACATCTGTGAAGCTTTATTAAATACATTCTCTTAAACCTCTTCTCTGAAGTTTTTAATAAGGGAAAACCAAAATTATCTTCCTTGAAGAAGATATTTTCCAGATCCTGCTTCTAATATTTCCAAAATTAATAACAGAATGGTGACCTAAGATTACCTATCTTCCTGGGAGAACATGGGAATAGTTTGGGGAAGAGTTAGTGTTACATCATTTCATTCATTCAAATTCTACTGGAAAGAATAGAAACTCTACTGTGTCACTGGGATGCAGAAAGATGGCAGCACCTAGTGGGAGGGGCCTACCAGGGTAGTACTAGCGGGGGGAAAGAGTAGGTCCTGGAATTCTCCCTGCTCCCTCCTTTACTCTGGGAGTATATAACCAAAATCTAAGAAGATTCTCTGGCCTCTGGCCAGCTGCCAACTCCCTAAGCTGCCCAGCAAAGGACTGGGGCTCAGTTCATATTACTGATGAAGAGCATCAGTATGGCCTTGAGCTCACAAGGAACATTAGATAACCAAAGATCACAACAGCAACCAAAGAACTGGACAAGCCATAGTGGATGAAGTTACATTGATGAACTAGAAGGCAAGTTTAAAATAAGCATGATACATATTCCCTAAGAAATAAAGGAGGCTAATCGTAACATGAAGCAAGAACTAGTACTTACAAACAAAAAATTAGAAAAATAGCTAAATATGAAAAACATGATCTAAAATAAAAACGCAACAGGAGAGATAAGTAGCACAATGCATATAACCAATAAATTAATAAGAAGCTGGATAAAACAGGTCAAAAACTCTACCCACAACATTATGGATAAATAAAGACAAGCCTTACAGCATCTTGATTTTTTAAAAATGTGAACTCTCCATCCAGATGCACAGGT
Source organism: Mustela nigripes (assembly GCF_022355385.1). Taxonomy (NCBI): domain Eukaryota; kingdom Metazoa; phylum Chordata; class Mammalia; order Carnivora; family Mustelidae; genus Mustela; species Mustela nigripes. Next base: position 146,499,295 of record NC_081557.1, on the reverse strand, counting down.
TCAAATATCACCTCTGCCACTTACTGGCTGAATGATCCTGAGCAAGTTACTTAATTACAACCATTTTCTCATGTGTAAAATGGATAGTGTAATAGGACCTACCCTATAGGATTTGTAGTGAAGATTGAATTAACTTATGCAAAATGGACAGAAGATGCTACATAAGTATAAATTATGATGATTATTATAAAGGGATAAGACATACAAAAAATTTTAAGTGTAGGAGAGAAGTATATTCAATTAATAAGAATCCTTGAAGAGAAAAAACAGTTAGGTGGAAAAAAGAAAATGTTTGAAGAAAAGCCTGTGAGTACTCCAGAATGAAGGAAAGATGAACTGTATCTGAGTGAAGGAGTTCATAGAGAGCTAAACAAAATGGATGAGAAAAAAAAAATTATACATAAAGGGGCATCTGGGTGGCTCACTTAGTTAAGCATTTGCCTTCAGCTCAGGATCCTGGGATTGAGCTCCCTGCTCAGCTCCCTGCATCAGGCTCCCTGCTCAGCAAAGAGCGTGCTTCTCCCTGTCTGCCGCTTCCCTGGCTTGTGCTCTCTCTCTCTCCCTCAGTTTTTTTTTTTTTTTTAAACATATAGTTTAAAAAAAAACAACTATATGTAGACGCATTATGATAAAATTTAAGGCCAAAGAAAGAAATTATAAACGCTTCCAGAAAGAACAGAACACCTTCAAAAAGAAGAAGATTAACTGATGTCAGACATCTCCACAATAACACTGGTTGCAAGAAGGAAACAAAGTACTATTTCAAGGTGTTGAAATAAGAAAGCTGAGAAAGTAAAATTTTATTTCCAGGAAGACTATTATTTAAATATGATGGAGCAAGAACAATGGTGTCAGGCATTCAAGGCTCAGAAAGATTGTATTTAAAGGCCAACTTTGAAAAGACTATTGGAGGAAATCACTCAAAGGAAAAAAAAAAGAAATTAATCTAAACAGTCACCTTAAGATATATGGGAATAATGAGTGAATAAATAACTTATTAAATAATTTATAAGAAAAGAAATGTGTGTATGTGTGCATGTGTGCACACGTTTGATAATCCAAAGTGAAAACCAGGTAGCAGCCACAAAGCATGTGTGTGTGGTTTAGTTGGGAAGCCGGTAAAGAAAAGCGGGAGCTGACAGAGTTCTAGAGTCCTTGCTTTGGTCATAAGAAAAATAAAAATTTTGATGAGTATAGGTCTTAGTTAAGTTAGACATATTGAGTATATAATATTCTTACAAACAGAAAAATAATCTAGAGTAGAAGTTGGGAAAGGGAAAAAAATAAAAGAGCCACATCCTTTTCTTTGCCATCATGTTAAATGCCTACTTCCTTTATTCTTAATTACACCAGGCACAAGTTGCCAACCTCATTAGGAGTTAATAACTGGTCACACACTCAATTTGGTTATTCCCTTGTTGCTGCAAAAGGCAGATAAAATGAGGCTAAATTAGGTACCAATAGACTTAAAACCTCATTAATTCAGAGATACACTTTGTATTCCTTGACACTACTGACAGGATGGGTTAAGGCTTAATTCTGCATGAATTTAAGAACACTAGTAGTGTATTCAAGATTACAAGAGAGGATATGTAAATTACTTGAGACAATCATTTTAAAGATCCCAAATACTTCTAAAGCAGTCATTTACTCGTACCCATTAACTTGCAAATACGCTAAGGTAAATAAGTCATTCTTACGTATTCATTAAGTCTGTCCTCAAAAGAATTCTTTCAGTCAGTATTTCATGTTCACGTTTCTGTTATTAAAATAATAAATACTTATTGTCAGTCCGGAGAAGTAAAACATTTGAATTTTTCTTAAATTAAGATAAAAGCTCTTTCGCCTCTTCTGATCTGAATTAATGAGTTAAATTTCTATTGTAAAGAGAAATCTAGCATTAAATCTTTACTAAGTGCAACATAACATTCTAGCTGACCTTGTGTTAACCTTATTTGACAGCATAGACTCTGTAATAAGAAACCGACTTCCATGGTGATTCTAGCTCTCAGAGTAAGCAGTATCTAGATTTTTTTTTTCTATTTATCAGGAGGGTGTTTTCAGACAAGATAAATGGTGCACAATCAAGTAACAGATTCCGTTTTAAAACTAAATGCAACACTTATTTGGCGGGTTACTAAATTATCTCTCTCTTTTTTTTCCTGTGGCAGATGAAGGCAGATTTTACTGAGTATTGATCTATGTAATTGCTGTGGTCACAGCATACACACAAAAGAGGGGAAGGTTTATTACTTGGTCTCTACCTGGACAGATAGTTTTGATGAGCTCCTTCTGGCCTGAAGCAACTCCTTGGGGCACTGGGTGCTTCCTCGCCCTGGTCCTGGGGGTCCCAGCCTGGTCAGCTGGGAGCTCCTGGTGGACTTCTTCAACCCTCAGCTAGTGATGTGTTGCATGAGAATCCAGCTGTTCTTGGACATGCTCCCCTTCACCGCTAAGTATAGGCTGTGATACAGGTGACTGCCCATCTTAATTTTGCAGTGCCTTCTGAGCAGCTGGTGGAGAGTTCACCTTCTCCTCATCCAGATAACTTTCTCGGACATTCAAGCACCACCAGTACCCTTTGGCTTACCTATGCCCAGACAGATGGCTGTCCTTTTCTGGCATCAAGCCCAGGAATGGGCGGTCACAGGCTTGCACATGGTTAGCTTCCAGATCTGCCAACCGGAGTTGGTACTAACTATTTCACTGGCCTTATTGGAGTCCAATCAGAGCCTCTTCTTGCCATAACAGCTGATGCTGGAGGCCAGCCTCTTCTGAACCCCAGACATATTCATAGCTGGCACCACAGTGCAGGAATACAAGTAAGTTATCTGATTTATCTTCCCTTAAAAATCACATTATCTTTTTTCTTTTTAAGAAAGAATTCTATTACATTGTTCAAGATAGCAGAATGAAGTGAAAAAAATACTTTATTTTAATCCTTCTCTTAATATTTCATAAGAATATTCTACTTTTAGTAAAAATGGACTCTCCTTTTAGAATCATAAGCAGTATTTTCCCCCTCCTGAATATTCTTCCACAACAGAAGTTTTAGTGACTGTCAAATACTCCACCATATGGATGTTTTACAATTTATTTAATCAGTCTTTGAATTTTGGACACTTTGCTAGCTGTGCAACTTCTCTTTTTCTCATCTGTACAATGAAATCAATAATAATGCCAACTTTAAGGGTTGTCAGGAGAATTTAAGGCATTAACACATGCAAAGTGTTCAGAAGCATGCTGACTGATATTCCTCTTCTAGACCATGACCACCATCAAGGCAAAGATCTTCTCTGCCTTTTTCAGTTTTGTATCTCGAGGGTCAAATATTGATTTGGCATGTAGGAGATGTTCAATAAATGTGAATAGTAGTGTTAGTTTTGGTAGTACTGGAGGTAGAATTAAATTCTCAATAAATAGTTGTTGAACAAAGTAATTAACATCCTTTTACTGATATACTGATAGAGAACTACTTTAAACAACTAATACACTAGGAAATCTATATTAAGTTTCAGAATAAGACATTTTGTTTTTAAATGCTAAGACCTTTTCATTGTCATGTGGAAATTTAGTGAGGTTAAATTTACAGTCATTGGAGTAGCATTTTCCAACCATCTGAAGCTGTTTGGTAGTTAAATAAGTTTGTTGTGGCGCCTGGGTGGCTCAGTGGGTTAAAGCCTCTGCCTTTGGCTCGGGTCGTGATCCCAGGGTTCTGGAATTGGCCCTGAATCGGACTCTCTGCTCAGCAGAAAGCCTGCTTCCTTCTCTCTCTCTGCCTATCTCTCTGCCTGCTTGTGATCTCTGTCTGTTGGATAAAATAAATAAATAAATAAATAAATAATAAAAATAATTAGTTTGTTAAACCTTGCGTTAAACAGAAGTAAAGAGTTATCTTTACCAGAGGACATCTCTAAACTTCTAATAAGCTACTACACAATTAGAATTTTTAAGAAGGGATGTAGTAGGTGGTGTTTATCAAATTAATTTGGTCACATAACTTTTTTCATGGAGCATTTTCTAATTCAAGCGTTGTACTGAACACAGTTTGTGAATTCAAAGACACTGTTTTTGAAACATGGGTATCTACTTAATAAACAGGAAGGCATACAGGAAGCCACCTAGAGGAAACAGACAGACCCAAGATGGATGTTACACTAAACAGTTTACATTTACCATGTCATTGATTTTGCTGTTCAACCAAAGCAGGTGTTAATGTTCTGGGTCCCTAGAATTATACTTCTCAGGCCCCTTTGTGGGTGATTCCATGTGACCAGCTGCTATTAATGCGATGTGATTGGAAGGATATGTGTCAGTTTGAAATCTGGCATGCGAATGCCCACGTGGGAGGGTCCTTTTCCTCTGCCATGGTGGCCTGCAGTGTAATAGCCAGCCGTTCTCCATCTGTCTGGGTTCCTGAGTAAAGTAAAGGACCATCTCACATGGGCAATTGCATTTCTCTCAAGAGAGAAATAAGCCTCTGTTACTTTCCGCTGAGATTTGTGGGGTTATTTCTTAGTGCAGCATAACTCAGTTCATCCTGACTGATAGAGAACCTTATTTAAGCTAGACTACAAATGTCCAAGACAGCCAGTATTGTTGTATGTGTAATTGATATGAAAATGGAGACATTGGGAGGCTAAATAATTTATGTCCAAACTTACACTGCCAGGATTTGAACTATCTCATTCCAAAGCCCATTGTATTTCCGCTCTATTACTGTGACTAACAAAAAAAATTATTTTTGAAGTGGAACTCATTAGACTTCACAAGTGCTTAGAGAGTAGTAGGTTGTAGACAAATATTTATTGAACAGTGTTGCTCATGTCCTTGAACTACTCTTGAAGTGATGCATGCAGTTGGAGTCCTTTATTGGGCTAGCTAAGTCTACTTCTAGAGGCCAACAAGAAGGCTGACAGTAAAATTTCCTTTGGGGTTTACAGTAATTTCAGTTTTACGGTAATTTCAAATCCAGGGATTAAAAAAAACCAAAACAAAACAGAGCAGCTTAAATTGTGCAAAAATGAATTTTTGAGTCCCATTATTTTTTAAGATTTAATTTATTTATTTATTTGGCAGAAAGAACAGTGAGAGAATACAAGCAAGGGAAGAGGGAGAGGGAGAAGCAGGCTTCTCGCTGAGCAGGGAGCCTGACATGGGGCTTGATCCCAGGACCCTGATAATGAACTGAGCCCAAGGCAGTTGTTTAACCAACTGAGCCACCAAGGCACCCCTCAGAGTTCCATTTTTATCAGTCTCAAAATACTTTAGATATAATTTTTCTAAACCCTGACATTATGAAAATCATTTCACTCATATTTTGCAAGTAAGTACTTTAGTTTTTCTATCAAAGCAGGGAGATGGAGATAATGTCCATCAACATTTTAGTAATTTGGTAAATCATATAGGAATTATAGTTTTCTTTTGATCACTTTAAGCATTCAAATTTGAGAAGAAATTAGCTGCTCCTAATTTTTAAACTCCTACTCATTCCTTTGTGTCACTTGACAAATAATTGTTAGGGGCACTATGCTAAGCACTGGAGGTGGGCAAGACATAAAATGGGCAAAAATCTCTGCTTTCTTGGATCCTATATTTTAGGAGGACAGATAATGGCAAGATTATGGATAGGTAGATGGTGAGAAGCACTATGGAGAAAAACTAAGCAGAGAGAGATAGATATAGCTTGTATGAGTGTTGGGGAAAAAGATGTAATTTACATAGTATGGCCTTGGAGGGTCTTACTGAGAAGGGAATTTCAATAAAGCCTCAAAGAAGAAGAAATAGCCCATCACTTGACCATGTGTAGGAAGCAATTCTAGGATTATGGAATAGCAAGAGTAATGGCCCTGAGGCAGAAGTTGGCCTCCTATAGTCAAGAACAATCAGGAAGTCAGTGTGACTATACTAAAGTGAAGGCAAGGATTTTTGTCTGCCTCGTTCACCATGAATCCCCACCCTAGCATTAGCATTATGCCTGATATGTAGTAGGCATTCCATAAACGTATACTGAATAAATGAACCTATCAATGGGCAAAGGGAATAAATGGGAGGCCAAAGGAGATTCAATTTTTATCATATGTGTGCATGTGCGTACACTTTTTTTCAAGAAAAGAAGAATGAAAGCCAACATGACTGGTTGTTAACAGCAATCAATTCTGAGTTGTGAGAAAGTACATTGCATCTAACTTGTTAAATGTCTATTTTTAAATTTCTAAAATTACAATAATACACAACAAACAAATCAAAAAAAGACACTTAAAATCTCACATCCCATGGGGCGCCTGGGTGGCTCAGTGGGTTGAGCCGCTGCCTTTGGCTCAGGTCATGATCTCAGGGTCCTGGGATCGAGTCCCGCATCAGGCTCCCTGCTCAGCGGGGAGCCTGCTTTCCTCTCTCTCTCTCTCTGCCTGCCTCTCCATCTGCTTGTGATTTCTCTCTGTCAAATAAATAAACAAAATCTTAAAAAAAAAAAAAAAATCTCACATCCCACAAAAGAAATGGGCCCTATAAGGCTTCGTATTTTCATTGCTCTCTCCTGGTAAACGACCCACCTCTGAGACAGCTGCGAAAACTGAAGCTCGGAGACATTAAGTGAGTTGACCAAGGCCATACACAACTGGAAAAAGAAGAGCTGAAATTGGCATATAGATTTTTTGGCTCTGATTCCAGTGCATTTTTTCTTTTTTTAATACCATCCTAGATATAAGATGTATATATAAACAGGCTTTGCTACAAAGATAAACTAAGATATTTAACCATGCATGTAGTGAATAAGTAGTAAGAAAAACAAACCTGTGTAAAATTTTAGTATGATGTAATGCTATTAATATTTGTTCTTAGGGCAGTCCTTATCAATTTAGACCTTATGGTTATTCTACACCTACTTCGTCTTTACTTCTACACATCTAACTAATTGATGTAAATACTACTCACCCACTTCCCAGCCTTCTAAACACATACTACAGACTTCCTCTCTTAGTTATTGTAGTAGTAAAGCCCTATTTCTGGGTTACACAGGGCTACTGTATGGAACCAAAGAAACAGTTCTAATCCAGTCTGGTTAGCCTGCCCCATATACACAGGGCAGTCCTAATGAAAATCAGAATTATACTTTGTAGTTGTTTATTTAAATATATTATTTCGACAGAACAAAATGTAGATTGTTTTTTTTTTTTTGTTTTTTTTTAACTTGCAAGGGCTTGGCAATTCAGTGGTGGCTAAGATGTGGGTTGAGATGAAAAGGAAAAGTATCCCATTTATTAAGAATGAGGATTGGAATGGAATAGTTAAAAATTGGCAAAACATAAAAGGTCAGTGATTTCAATGATGCCCTAGAAATTGTATGTATAAGCAGATCAATGCAAATTAAAACAAACATAATAACTTGTTAGAAAGATCTGATGCTTTAACGTAGAACATTGACTGACTGGATTGTGGATTGTAATGGTTTTCTACTTTCCCCTTTGAGTTCCATGGACTCTCTAGTCCCTGCATTTGAGAAAATGCAAAACACTCTCACAAGCAAAGAGGGGCAGTCTCCCTCTGCTTCTTTTGCTAAGACAATAACTGAGTTAGATAGACATAGCTGCAGTCACTTTGGGAGGGCACCACCCATGGATTCTGAAGAAAGAAATGTCAATCCCCAAGAAACTACTTCACACATCCTTTATGGCCAGGAGTACTAATATCTCTGAGCCAAAGCTGACCTGGTTGTCCTCGGCCAAAATAATATTCTTCGTTGAATATATCTGTGATAGGGTTTTTTAAACCACTGTGTAATTTAAAGCAAAATTTAAAAGTTTCTCTGAGAGCCAGGTTTTAGGACTGAAAGTCAGGAGAGAGAAGCTGGAGATCCAGTATTGCTATTAACTGGCTCTGATTTGGGACAAGTCATTCTGGCTCTTCCAGCTGAACAACTGCTATGGTGTCTGTCGGCTCTAGTTCCACTGTAATTTGTGACTTAAAGAAGATTCTTCAGTGAGGTAAGACAGGAAAGAGTTCATCATACTCTCTCCCTAACCAAGTATTTAAGTTTTTAATCAGAAAGTTATTTTTTAGGGATGCCTGGGTAGCTCAGTCAGTTAAGCATCTGACTCTGGATCTCAGCTCAGGTCTTGATCCCAGGGTCATGAGTTCAAGCCCAGAGTCATGAGTTCAAGCCCTGGGTTGGGCTCCACACTGGACTCTGCATTGGGTGTGGAGCCTACTTAAAAAAAAAAAAAAAAAAAAAAAAAAGGAAGAGAGAGGAAGTTATTTTTAACGTATGTTATTGGTTATTTCATATGAGGTAAGTCTGTTTCTCAAAGCGGGGAAAAGATGATTTTTATGGGATCGTCAAGCACTATTTCTAATATTGTAATTGATTTTAAAAAAACAACAACAACTGGATGACTGAATCCTGTTGTTAACTAACAACTAATAGCAATCAGCAAAGGTTGGTTTTAGTATTGCTTCCTTTAGTTAGCACCTATGTTAACTGAGGCCTTAGTTACAAATTTGGTCCCTGTATAGACCATTAAATTATGTACAAAGATTCCCATTTCTAATCTGTTGTCTTGGGAGGATAGTTTGCTAATCATGGGAAGTACACTGACTGAATGAAAAGATGGCTCGGGATAGCCTATCACCTTAACCGGTCAAAGCACTTTTCCACCTTATAATCATCTTGGTGCTGACATTTACATCCCAGAGACATCAAAAGTTCAAATTAATCTGTTAAGCAGAAAGCCTCAAATGAGGATCAGTGAGTTGAAGTGAGTAAACATATTTACTCTGAGATTTTTTTTTTTTAAAGCCCCCACACTTCTGAGAGCATTTTGAGATATCATTTAGATTGGAGAGTCACCTGATTAAAGGATGGTCCTTAGCTCCCAAGCTGTGTCCTGTAGAAAGATCATTAATTCTGTAAAAAAGCAAATATGGAGGGAGTAAGCTCTAACACTATACAGTGCTCTTTTTTTTTTGTATGAAAGTATTCACTCCTCATTTCTTTTATTAGGACTAAGTTGGATTTTAAGCATTAATACAGACTTCTTATTGCTTTTCTTCCTCTTTGGGGGGTTCGTATTTTACAGAAGTTATATGAAGATATTTATTCTAAAAAATTGCATTTCATATGAGAAAAACCACACATACATGATATCTAGACTACTTGAACCAACTATATTTTTTGTATCCCTTTCAATTTTTTGATTGAATTGATTTTACTGATAACTTTTTCTTCCCAGGTCCCAAAGTCATGCAGAGAGCTCCCTTTCTATTTTTTCCTTTACTTATTCAACTTTAGGCTTCTTTTCAGTAAAATATACCTCCATATCACTTATTTTCATCCTTCATTCTTCCTATTAATTTGGATCTCCTTTTCTCATGAACTTGAAAGCCCTAATTTGGAATTTATTCCTGAAAAAGAATTCTAGTTGGTAAAGGTATTTAAGTTAAGATTCTCTTTTCAAAGAGACTTGAGAAAGTCTTACTTTTATATACAGAGAAAATAGTTTTATAGCATTTGAAAAATACATCTATTAATAGATTTTGGATAGTAAAAAATTTTAGAAGAAATCTGACCAAAAGGACACACAATGTAAATACCACAAGGGTCTTCAAATAGCATTGTCTTCATCAAAGCAAGGTTCTAATGGCCTAATGCCTGTTGAGAAGCCTTTGTTTATTTGTTTTTCTTTATATGGGGCTGGGAGAGGGTGTCTGGCAAAGGAAAAAAGGAAGCTAGAAATGTAAAATAACCCTTGAGGCTTTTCCAGGAACTATCTTTTGCACCTCACAAGATGACATCTCCACCTAGTGAGGCTTTAAGGATCTTACAGCAACTCCTAGAAATATTTTAGTTTGAATTTTTCAGACTAATATGTTTTAACACAATTTCAGCTAAAACACATGTAGTTAGACCTTAAACACATGTAGTTAGAATTAATTACTGAGAATTGAGATGGCACTGACATAAAAATAAATAATGTGGGTAATCTCAGGAGAAATGAAAGAGCAGTCACTAATAGTAATCAACATGCTAGAGCTTGCCATATTTGCAGTTCTTTAGGTAGAGAATTGACATGTTAAAAAGCAAACAAACAAACAAAAAACCCAGCCAAATAGTTACATTCTGTGTCTGGATTTTCTGGTTGGTTTTATTATTATTATTATTATTATTTTATATATAGGCATATAGTCTATATACGTGAGATTGGTGGTGTTCATGAACTGAAGGACACACAGTTTAGGAAGGTATTTGTTAAGCTTCTACTTAACATGCTCTGGGCATTACACCACTTGTTTCTGGACACATTTTGAGACCGTATAGCATAGTGGTTATGTCTGCAGGGTTTACAGTGGAAATACACTTATCTGCTGTATGACCTTGAACAAACTAACTTAAACTATCTATCTGCGTGTCTCCATCTGACACATGCAGGTACATGGGGCAAGTACCTTTGTCAATGTTATTATGAGAGTTAAATGAACTATTATGTGAAAATACCTTATAGTTGTTTCTGGAACATAACAAGTGCTCAATATTTGTTAACATTATTTATCATTAATGCTCCCAATCCCTGGGACACCTGGGTGGCTCAGTTGGTTAAGCCGGTTAAGCCGCTTTCTGCTCAGCTCACGGTCCTGGGATGGAGCCCTGTATCAGGGTTCTTGCTGGACGGGGAGCGTCCTTTTCTTTCTGACTGCTGCTGCTACCCCTGCTTGTGCTCTCTCTCTCTCTGACAAATACACAAATATAAATCTTAAAAAAAAAAAAATCCTCCCAATCCCCATTATGTCACGACCAGAAAATGGTAACATGGATTCGAGTCCAGATCCATTAGACTCCCAAGTCCTTGCTAATTCCTACTACGAGAAGAGGGATAAAAAGCACACAAGCATGTCTTGTTAACAAAATGTAAGACATTTGTTAGTGTCTGAACATAGGGAGACAAATTAAAATCACTAGTTAATGTAGAAGAAAGCACCTTGACGTTGGGTATTTGGGCACCTAGGTCTTTGTGTAACCCAGTGGATTATTCTGGCTATCAAGTCCCTCATTTGTGAAAGCAGAAGCTACGAGATGGAGGTTCTTTCCAGTCCTATTATTCTGAGTCTATTAGTCAGCAGACTAAGTTCCTAAAGCCGTTTTTATTTTCTTTGCCATTTAAACTCATGCAATATCTTCAAAGGAAGCAAAATTCAAGGCGTGTATGTAGAATAACGCACAACCGTACCTGTGAACGTTGGTTTTACACAAGCATAATACCTGGTTCTTCAGCTCCGACACTGTCATTTCTCACCCAAACTGATTAGGGGTGGAATCAGGCCTATTACTAAGTCTCCCCCGATTTAGCCCATTCTCCTAGGCATTTAAACCATTTAACTTTCATGTGTCTAGTCTTATTTGCAAATCCGCCCGTTCAGCCTCATAGATCCCCATCCTCCTCCGCCTTTATTAAAAAATGGTGTAAACTAGGAGTTTAAGACTTGAAAACTCCGTCAAAAGAGAAGAATCATGACAATATATCCATATTTTCCCCGAAGTAACAGAAGTATGTCAAAATCGTAGCCTTCGTTTTTGAACACCTTAACAAACACCTTAACAGATTTTTAACACCTTAACAGAATTCTCGACACCTTAACAAAATTTTCTTTCGGCATCATTACATGTACGACCACCCCCTAAAACTTGCTCTCCTAATTCCAATTGGTTAAAGTGCTTGTCGCTCCACGCGCTTTTAGTCCCCTCAGAGAGCCTCATTCAGATGAAAACTGTGGTCCCTCCCACTCGCCCCTCCCCGTCTCCTCCCCGGGGCTGGTCACTGATTGGTTGAGGTTCCACTCCTCGTGGGGAGGTCTAGACCAGTGCGCGCAGCGCCTGCTGGGAGACAAACCTAGGCGCGAGGACCGCGCGAGCTCCTCCGTGTGGGCTCCCCTCCCCCTGCGGCGACTTCCGCTCTGACCGACTGGTCCCCGAAACGGTGGCGGCGGTTTGTGGTCGTTGGTCTCAGGGATTTAGGACCAACATTTGAAGGCCAGAAGGGGTGAGGAGGGGATGGGGACAGCGGGGTCACTGCCAAACCGCTGGTAACGGCTGGAGACCCTGCCTCCCAGCCGCAAAAGGCCCTGCCCGACACACTGTCACGCCAAATGCGCAGTGGGGACCCACGCCCCGCTGGAGGCGGTGTCTGCCGGTTTCGCCGTTCTCACTCCCCTGCCCCGTCGAGCCTCGGGAGAGCTAGTGTCAGAGGCTGGGCTTCCTGGCCCCAGAGGGCATCTTTGACTGGATAACTCCCGCTGTCACCCTTTGCGCCGCGTGGTACGAGGCGTCTGGCTCCCAGTTCCCCGGGCCGTCGGGGGGGCCCCTCGGCGGCTCCCTCCGCCCCCCCGGCGCCCTTCCCTCTTTCTGCCTTATTTCCGCTCTCCCCCGCCGCCTTCCGGCTGCTTCCCACCTGCTGCCCTCCATGTTCTCCTAACCCCGCGTCCGTCGACCGCCACACGTCGAGGGTGTCCGGCCGTTGTCGCGCTCGCGCGTTCCCCTCTAGAGGCTTTGGGACGACGTCCGGGGCGTCCCGACTGCTGGGTGAGATTTGGCAATCCGGTCGTTTTCACGGAGTTCTGGGGATGAGCCTCGAACTTTCCTCTGCCTTTGACCCTTTCTCTTTATTCCCCAAGTGCTCTCTTGTGTGTAGGGGTTTGAACAGCGAAAGGTTGCGGGTGTGCGGGCAAGATAAGACCCCCTACCACCCCCCTGCCCCGCGACTCGCGCCGCAGGCCGCCACGGACGGTAATACTCGCAATAGTATCTGTGTTTCCTGACGTCAAGTAGTTTCAATTACAAACTTTTTAGCGTCTTTTCTTTGGAGTCCTGGAAGGACCACGAAACCTGGAGTCCGGAGATCCGGGCTTTAATCGTGGCGTTGATGCGAATTCTGAGATCCTTGGGAAGCCAGGACCAGTGAATTGGGGCACCAGTTTCCTCCTCTGTGAATTTGGTTAATGTTGAAGTTTCTTTTAAGCTCTCCCTTTCTATTCTTGACAAGTAATTTATAGCCTTTATAATATACGATGATTGTAACACAGGCCGATATTACCGATGGAATACCCGGAGGAGCTTTTCAAGACTCGGCTTCTCTTTACAGATCTGTTCCACTTTGTGCTTGAGAATGGCGTCAGAGTCAGCAAGCAGGATATGTTGAGTGTATAAGTACACTAATATATAAATAACATACCCACTGTTGGTAGGATTTTCCTTACATGAATAATAGGAAGATATTTTCATTTCAGGAATCACTACAATGTTGCGCCTTTGGACAAACTTCAGAGATTTTCAGAATTAAAGCTCCTCAGCTGTAATGATTGACTTCTTTCCAGGGTACATATCTAAAGGTTTCTTCTTAAAAATTTGTTTTTTTTTTTTTTTGCAATTATGGCAATAATAGACATAAAGATCTGTTAGTGCTGCAATTAGCAGCGCCTTAATTTCTGTTTAAGGGACTGCTTATTTGCTAATTTTCACTTTAGAGGGTGGAGTATTGGACTTGAGCATTATTGCCAAAGATTATAATACATATCAACGTCTGGAATATACATGTGTAATATTGGATGTATTATGAGTTAACAATTATAAGAATATGCCGAATTTATGGACTGAAATTAAGCCTCATATTTTTAATGCTGTCATTTTTGTTGTTAGGAAACAGACATGTTTTAAGGAGGGTTTGTAACTATAAATGAAATAATTGTAAAATCTGTCTGGATTTGTATATTAATGCTGGGTTGTGTCTTATTTTATTTTATCATTGGTAAAGCAAAAACAAAAAAAAATTGAAAGAAAATGTGATCTCTATGTTCAAACTGTCACATTTTGGATGAAAGCTTTTAGAAAAACTTATGTAAGGAGTAGCAGTGTATTAGGTAGTGGCATACAAGAATTTTGGTTGTATTGTGGATATCTTTATCCTAAATTCCGAGAATTTTGTGTTCAACACAGTATTTAAAAAATTTATTGTTAATTATAAATTAAAAACTGTACTGCCCTCCACAGTATTACTAAAAGTTGTGAAACACCCAGTGCCAACGCTTTTTATACATTATATATTTAACTTCTAGAAATAAAAATGTGTCCTCATATTTTAATAAAAATAACCAAAATGGAATTGAATTGATCCATCTATACCTTTTTACTCTGAAATACTGTTAGACTTCTAAATCCATACACTTTTGAATCATCCTTCTCAGTTTCCAACCATGTGGAAAATAGTGCAGTCTGTTAATAAAATGAGCTGCCAGTAAAAAACTTTCATTGACTTGGCCTCTGTGGTCTAAGCATACCATACTCAATTGAACTAACAAATCAGGAATTTAATACCATGTAATTTAAGGAATGCCATAAAGATCTAATGTGATTTCTATAAAAGCATTTTGATACCTTAAAAATTAATGTTTTCTTCACTATTGTATTCACATTTTAAAAATCATAGTAAAATTTATAAAATGTTCATTTTCACTTGATAAATTTTTACTGTAATTCATAAAATGAAGTTTCAACTTAAGTAGTTTAAATGTGGCTGACACAGATTTCTTTAGATAAATGATTAATTTTCATGTATATTTTGCTAAAATAGTGCTAGTTATTTTTTGGCTAATATCTATTTTGAAAGGCAGTATGAATTTGAAAATTTATATTTTTGCCAACTTATTAAGGATGCTTAAAATTAATGAGGATAAAGTTAGCAGTTAAAGCTAAAGGCTTGATTTGAACTGTTAGTTTGAACTGTTAGTTGAATACCTATCCTGTGATTGGTTATGCCATGTGGCTGTCTACTTTATAGCTCAGAGGATTTTTTTCTTTAACTTTTCTTCTAATTTTACTTTGGAACTGAGCTGGGGAGGAATCTTTGAAGTTCAAAATTCAGGAAAAAAATTTATCCATGAAAACTAGAGTTTATATGTGATATAATAACTTTTATAACAACTTTTAATCTGCTGTCCCTGCTTTTTTTTTTTTTTTTTTTTTTTGCTGTTTATGTCAAGAACCTCCTTCCTTTACTCAGATTCCTTGGGTCAGCAAGACTAATTGAGCCTAGAAGCTTCAGTTGGTATGTCAGTTTGGTTATGATATATAGGACTGCTATGCTTTCTTGGAATTCTGGTAATTCTCAGATTGATTTTGGAATATTTTATAATAAATATAAAGACATGATATGCCTGTTTTAGATTTGATTTTTAATTCTCTTGTTAAGGTTCTTAAATTCTGGCTTTTTTTAGAAATGTATTTTGTTAAGTATGGTATTAAAGTTATATATTTTTAGATTTTTGCATTAGCTATGTGTATATATTACTTGTGTTGTGGAGGCTTTAGGAAAAAGCATATATTCCTTTCCTTTTTAAAAAAAATTATTTGGGAGAGAGGGAGAGCAGAGTGAGAGAGAGAGAGAGAGTGCACACACATAGAAGTTGAGGAGAGGAGCAGAAGGAGAAGCAGATACCCCACCAAGCTCAAGACTCAGTCCCAGAACCCAGGGATCATGACCTGAGCCAAAGGCAGACATTAACTGAGCCACCCAGGTGCCCCTTTCTGAAGAGAGGGTGAGACAAAAGAAAAAAAAAAAAAAAAGGTGAGATTAGTGACTCTCTTGTATGTCTTATACTTATGTAATTTTAAGTTTTTAAGATATTTTGGTTGAGATTTCTTTAATGTATGAAGTCCAGCATAGTTTTCTAGTTGTTATCTATTAAAAAGAGTCTTTAATGTGTAGACTGAGCAATTTCAACATGACACGCTAGATATCTTTAAAAATACAACTTTAGAGACATGAATTGACCCAAAATATATATCTGTAAGTAATTGCTGGGGTGGGTTTTATTGCACACATCAGCCATTTACAGTAAGCTGTGAGTTACAGAAAAACAAAACAAAACTGTGTATTAATTAAATTCTACATCTTGGGTAGAATGGAAGCAGAAGGTATATTTACCAGTTGTTTTTATAGCAGTAAATAGATATGTAAGGTAGCATATTAAACTAGTGGCATGTTTAAAATATATAAATCTCATATTTGCCACTTCTCCACATTGTATCAACGTAATCTCTTTAGTGTAATGGACCAGCGTAGTGTCCCATGGGGTGGGCCATCTTAAGTTTATAAATGTCTGAAGGTTTGAGCCACAGGTCTTTTCGGTTACTAGTTTTGTGACCTTAAGCAAGTCTAATATTCTCTTAGTAGAACATCTTCAAGGATGGTATAATGTCAAAACCTGGTAAAAACAATCTTAAATGGAGAAAGGTAGCTTTATTATTTTTAAAAAAATGTTTCTTCAGAATATCACATATACTTGGTCTTCAAATGTAAACACATTTTTAAAATGGATCAAGCTAAAGGCTTGATTTGAACTGTTACTTGAATAATCAGTCTCATTACAAGGATGACAGAATGTTGACTATTTAAAAAGACAGTGTAGAAGGTTCCTGAGTGGCTCAGTGTGTTAAGCCTCTGCCTTTGGCTCAGGTCATGATCTCAGGGTTCTGGGATAGAGGCCCGCATCAGCTCTCTGCTCAGCAGGGAGTCAGCCACCCCCCACCCCTCTGCCTGCCTCTCTGCCTACTTGTGATCTCTCTCTCTCTGTGTCGAGTAAATAAATAACATAAAAAAAAAAAAAAAAGTGTAGAATCATTTTTCACTGGTCCAACCAGGACAGTTTTAAAATATTTTCTGATTATATTTGGAAAGATTGTTCTTAATTAAGCATGAAAATAAGAAAGTTATGTCTTGGGGGTGCCTGGATAGCTTAGTCGGTTAAGTGTCCGACTCTGGATTTCAGCTCATGATTTTGGGGCCATGCTGGTTGTGGCACCTGCTTAGGATTCTTTGTCTCCTTCTCCCTCTCTTCTCTCCTGCCTCTCACTCTCTCTTTAAAAAAAAGTTATATCTTGGAAAAGGAGGTTAAGTTAGGCCATATCGTAGATGGGACACAAGTGGGTAAAAGGTCAGAGGGGAAGTTAAGAAATTGTGGGTTGAATCTAATATGATGGAATTCAGTATGGCTTTAAAATCCAATTACTTTGACATAGGCTAAGAAAGATTTGGGTATTTTGTTGACAGTATGCTTGATTTGAAACATCAATGCCATGCAGCTATATAGAACACTAACACATCTTTCTCTGTAATTTTGGCCACTATGCTTTTAAAGAAAAAAGAGTCAGGATAGTGAGGGAACATGAAACTGTTTGTGTAAAGAGTAGTTAAGGCAGCATTTTCTAAATAATTTCAGAGAAAGTTAATAGAAGTAGTAAGGTCGTGTAGGGTGGAAGGAGTAGGGTATTGTGTTGAAATAGGAGTTATAGCTGAAAGATTTGTTTTAACTGAAAGTTTTCATGGCCTTAAATACACTGATTTTCATTGTGATACTCTTAAAAGAGTGGTATAGTGATTCTCAGATGTATTTAGGTATGGAACACATTTTTGAGGGCTGTTAATTGCTCTTGGAATAGTATTCTAAGGGATACCATTTTAGGAAATGTTGGGTTTAAGGTGGGTGATAGAATGAGATAATTTTTAGGATCTCTAAAAAATCTGACATTATTTATTAGAGTTTTTCCAAGAGGTTTTTTTTTTGTTGACTTCTCCCCCCTCTAAGTTAATACAGGTGTGTTTTTTTTTTTTTTTAATGGTATAGTTTTTCAAGAGGCATGAGTAACTGAATAGTTGTTACAGTTGTATTTAAAAAAAAAAAGATTGATGTGAAAAAAAATTTGGATTTAGATACTGGTTTTGCAATTTATATGATTTCAGGCGAATCACATCACTTTTCAGAGATCTCAGATTATTAAATATCTAAAATGGAGGTAGTCTAAAGTAGAGCTTGGAGCCCAACATTTAGGCAGACAGGTCTCTGATTTGAGTATCTACCCTACCAATTTGTGGGCACTATAACTTTATCTTAGTCTCAGTTTATTTTTGAAATAAAATAGAATAGTACCTCACAGGGTAATGAAATGATGTTTATAAAGTGTCTGTCATGCAGGGTATATAAGGTGCTAAATAAATGAATGCAGAAATAAACATAAAATGGAATTTCCTAGATTAGGAATGTAAAGGTAAATGTTGTAAAGTAACCCGTCAAAGATCTCCTGACTAAGCACAGAATTCAGGTCTTCTCTCACCCAAGTCTATTATTTCTAATTGCAATAATCCCATCCTTTCTGTCTTATTCACTGAATGGTAATCACATACCAGGGAGTGTACCTGGTGGTAGAGATTTGGAAATGAAAGGCTAGACTCTGGCTATTTGGCAGAATTTAGGGGAGAGGGAGGTAGAAGGGATTGACAGACCAGCACTCTCAGATGGGTTCTGTGATGATAGTACAAATAGAGGAATACTTAGTTAGCATTTAGACGGGAGGGTCACGGGGAGGTTTTCCTAAAGGATATTAGGAATGGGAAAGGCAAAGAGAGTGAGAAAGGACTGTGGGAACAGGCTATATACAAAGGCTGGTATGTGAGAACTTGGCACATTTGACAAATTGCAAAAAGGTAAGTATTGTTGTTCACATATATTAAGAAATGAAATTGGAGAAGTAGACTGGGCCAGATTATGAAAGGACTTTTAAAAGTGACCTTTTGTTTTTCTTTCTTTCTTTTTTAAAGATTTATTTATTTATTGCAGTGAGGGGAAGGAGGAGAGGAAGAGGGAGAGATTCAAGCAAGACTCTTCACTGAGCACAGAGCCCCAGATGCTGCTCTTGATTTGATCTCAGGACTCTGAGATCAGACCTGAGCTGAAACCAAAGTTGAATGCTTAATTGACTGTGATACCTAGGCAACACTATGGCTTTTTAAAGAGTTTAGATTTTATATTTAAGGAAGAGTGGAAACCCTCAAAAAGGCTTCTTGCTTTTAATACAAGTAGTACATGTTTTTGGCAGTCACAGAAAAGTGAAAATTAGAGTACTCTGACTCCTCATTCCTACTTACCAGTGATAATTACTGTTTAAATGTCTTGTAAATATTTCTAAATTTTTTTTATGCTTCTACAAACGTGTGAATGTATATGTGAATATCTTTAAACAAAATATTTCGGTTGGTAGACCAGTAAACATCTTGTTTTCCAATGTAATTTTTTAAAGATTTTTATTTATTTATTTGTCAGACAGAGATCACAAGTAGGCAGAGAAGGCAGGCAGAGAGAGGAAGGGAAGCAGGCTCCCTGCTGAGCAGAGAACCCAGTGCAGGGCTTGATCCCAGAACCCTGGGATCATGACCTGAGCCGAAGGCAGAGGCTTTAACCCACTGAGCCACTCAGGTGCCACCCTCATATATTTCTTAGTATTTTTCCATATCAGTACATACAAATCTGACATTCTCTAACAGTTACATAATATTCCATTATGTAGTTAACCATAATTTTTAAATATTTTATTCATAGACAACTAGCTATTTTTTTAGATTTTTTGGTCTTTTTTTAAAAGATTTTATTTATTTACTTGAGAGAGAGAGATGCTTAACCAACTGAGTCACTCAGGGCCCTTCCAGATTTTTGCTTTTACATACCTTGTTTCAGCCCACATATTTTTGCATACTTGTGAAACTATATCTGTAGGTTAATTTTTTAGTGATTACTAAGTTTATAAACACTTTAGATTTTGATAAATATTAGCAAATTTCCATCTAAAAAGATAATTCCAATTAAATACATGCCTCTTAACAATATATGAAGTCCTATGAGGATTTTTCTGAATTTTCTGTAGATTCTTCATCCAACAAATAATTCTTGAGCACCTACTATGTACAAAACACTGTAATGGATAGCAGGCTAATTGTTCAAGGCATATGGAGTCTCTGCCCTTAGACGCAGCCCAGAGTTAAAACCATAGGAAGTCCATAGGTGGTGTTTGGTCTGTACAGTGTTTGTTACTGTTTATATATTTGATATAATTTTCAGTTTTTTGTTTGGTTTATTTTGGTTTTTTTGAGTATGCAATACTCTGTTTTCAAGGAACCATGTTTGAATACTTCCACTTGGCAGGAAGTTACCTTCTGTGTCAGTCCTTTCTAACTTAGCACAGTTCTGTCTGCTAAGTAGAAAGTTATATTACTCTCTGTCCCCAGCACCAGACATTCGTGATTGTAATTCTGCCCCTTAGGGTCATCATTATGACTGAAAGTCCAGTAAAGTGACTTGGACATAGAAAACATTTAATAACGGTATAGAGAATTGAACTGAATTTTGAGAATTTGACTCATTAAGTTTTGAATTGGAATTTAGAACTAATATATAACCAGGACTGTTTGAACATGATTTTCTACCAGATTACTTTTTAGTCATGCCATTTTTATGTCTGTTGAGTATCACACATGTAAATGCAATAACGTTTATGTAGCTTAGCAATATTTTACTTTATTTTTTATTGAAGTATAACATATAGTATTATGTAGTTTCAGGTGTACAGTATAGTGACTAAACAGTTCTGTGCATTTTCAGTGCTTATCTCAGTGTACTCTTAATCTTCCTCATCTCTTTCACCTACCACCCACCCATATCCCTTCTGGCAGCCACCAGGTTTCTCTGTAAGAGTTTGTTTTGAGGATTTTGGGGGGTTTCTGTTTTGTCTCTTTTGTTGTCTGTCCATTTGGCTTTATTTCTTAAATTCCACATATGAGTGAAATCTTACGGTTATTTGTATTTCTCTGACTTACTTGGCTGGCTTAGCGCAATACCCTCTAGGTTCATCCATGTTGTCACAAATGGCACAACTTCATTCTTTTTTTATGGCTGAATATATTGCACTATATGGAATATGCCACTTCTTCTTTATCCATTCATTTATCAGTGGACACTTAGGTTGCTTCCATTTCTTGGTCTTTATAAATAATGCTGCAGTGAACATAGGGGCACATACATCTTTTTAAATTGGTGTTCTCTTATTCTTTGGGTAAACACCCAGTAATGGAATTACTGGATAATATGGCAATTCTATTTTTAATTTTTTGAGGAACCTCCATAGTGTTTCCCATGGTGGCTGTACCAAATGCATTCCCACCAGTTCTGCAGTTTAGTAGGTAAAAGTAGCTCTTTGGTTCTCAAATTAAAAAAAAATTTGAGTCACATAAAAATCTGCAGATTTCTGGCTCCCCTCCTGAAAAACTGGAAAATTTGGCATAACTGGGAGACTGGATTTGATCATGATAACAATTTGCTAGAATTTTGTAGCCCTTTTCAGATGGTGCTTAACACTTCTTAGAGTCTTATCCTTGGCCTTTCTGCTTATCTAACATTTCTTCCCAGGGACTTGTAGGCATTTGAATTGGTCATTTAGTGGATACAAAAACTTAACATGTGCAAAACTGAACTGTTTCTACCCCTAAAGTCTGTTCGTTTTCCTCATCTTTCTGCTTCTCATGGCCCAGGCCAATACTGGGGTGTTATCCTTGACTTCTCTGTTTATCTCACAACCCATATCCAGTCTGTCAGTGAATTCTGTTGGATGTATTTTAAAAATATATCTCATATCAGAGACTCCTTCTTTTCTTCTTTTTCCCTTCACCAGCCTCTCTGGTCCATTCTGCCATTTTCTGTCACCTGAATTTTAGTTGTAGTCTTCTCATTAGTCTCCCTGTTTCCACTTTTTGCTTTCCATTTTTGTTGTTGTTGTTAAAGGTTTGATTTTTAAAGTAAACTCTACACCTAGTGTGGGGCTCGAACTCAGAATCTGAGATCAAGAGTTGCATGCTCTACCAACTGAGCCAACCAGGCATACCACCTCTTTTCACTTTCCAAAACGGTAGCCAAAAGACCCTTTTGAAAGGAAAGATCCTATTACTCCTGTGTTCAGGAACCTATGGTGGCTTCTCATTTAACTCAGAATAAAAGCTAAAGTCCTTTGTGACCTGACTTACAAGGTCTGTGTGTCACGTGACAGCTTGTTATCTCTTTGACCTCCTCTCCTACTATTCTTATCACACCCCCCACCGTCTTACCATACCAGTTCCCTTGCCTGTACTTTTTGTGTGCCATGCACACTTGTACCTTGTACCTTTGTCTTCGTTTTTCTATTTGTGTGCAGTGCTTTTCCCAAATACCTGCATGGATAGGTTTCTTAATTTTTTGCTCAAATGTTATCTTCTCATTGAGGTCAGTAGTAGTTATCCTATTTAAAATTATACTCTCTCTTCTGTCAGTTCCTTCCATGAGTCCTATCCCTGTCTGTCCCCTGCAACACTACTACCTTTCACATATATTCCTACCTTATTACTTTCATTATCAGAATTTTGGTCTTTTATTTACTGATGTATTCCAGACATAAGGAATAGTATCCACATACAATTGGTGCTCAACAAACATTTGTTGGACAAGTGAATGAATCCTGAGTTTGCAATCCCTGGTCTGCAGTTTGTGCTTTTCTTATTATTTTATTAGTCAATTTATTAGACAATAATACTTATTAGAAGTTAGTTTTATTTATTGTTGCATATTAATTAGATAGTAAATACATTTATAGTGTTTATATGAAAATAGTTTTCAGCCCTTAATACTTAATCCTGGTAAGAACGCTGTGAGGTAGAAACTATTATTATCCACTTTTTTTTTTTTTAAGATTTTATTTATTTATTTGACAGACAGATCACAAGTAGGCAGAGAGGCAGACAGAGAGTGAGAGAGAGAGGAGGAAGCAGGCTCCCTGCTAAGCAGAGAGCCCAATACAGGTCTTGATCCCAGGACCCTGGGATCATGATCTGAGCCGAAGGCTGAGGCTTTAAACCACTGAGTCACCCAGGTGCCCTATTATTATCCATTTTTTTAAAAAGATTTTATTTATTTATTTGACAGAGAGAGATCACAAGTAAGCAGAGAGGCAGGCAGAGAGAGAGGAAGGAAGCAGGCTCCCTGCTGAGCAGAGAGCCCGATGTGGGGCTCGATCCCAAGACTCTGGGATCATGACCTGAGCCGAAAGCAGAGGCTTTAACCCACTGAGCCACCCAGGTGCCCCTATTATCCATTTTTTAAGGACAAGTAAACTGAAGACCAAAGTCAGAGCTAGTAAGGGAAAAGCCAGGATTTATATTTAAGCAATTATTTAGGTACTTGAATTTGTTCTTTAATTTATCACACCATTCTGCTCATCTTTATTTTAAATAAACCTTAAATGTATGTGTTGCAGATAATTTTTCCTTGTTTAAAATTTTCTATCTTGATTTTGCTTTTTTGCCCTCCAAAATAGTTTAATATTTATGTAGTAAAAATAATAGAGTAATATTTTCCTTTGAGGCTTGTTTATTTTTTGAAGGTCCTTTTTGTTTCTAAGATTCCCCTTAGTTTTGATTTGTAGTCAAAGCTTAAGATGATCAGATACACATTTTATATCACCTTGATGGCATTGTGGAGATTTTGTTTGAAGGGCGTAAGACTAAAACCTGGAACAACAGTTAGGAACCTAGTACTTACCCAGTAAGAAATAATTGAGGACGGACTGTGGGGATGGACAGGAAGAGATTGATTTCAAGATATATTCATAGGTAAAATATGCAGGTCTTTGTGACTGATAAGCTGTGAATTAAAGGAAGACTACATTAGCTTGCAAGTTGCTGGTTTTAAGTTTGGAGGAGAGGGAGTATGTTTGTTGTGATGCCGTTTATTGGTTGAGTGGATGAATTGATGGGAGATATAAAACAGGAAGGAATATAAACAGGTTTGGAAGATAAAGTGGTACTCACTTTTGGATATGTTGAATTCAGGATGCCTACTGAATACCTAATTTTCTTTCCCTTTTTTTAGAGAGAGAACACTAGTGGGGGTGGGGGAGGGTCAGAGGGAGAGAGAGAATCCCAAGCAGACTCCTTGCTGAGCATGGAACCTGATGAGGGGCTCTATCTTAGGACCCTGAAATCATGACCTGAGGCGAAATCAAGAGTCAGACCCTTAACCAATGGAGCCTGAGTATCTCATTTTCAATACGTTCATTCGGCAGTTTGGTAAATGAATCTTAGCTTCCTGAAGAAAACTGGGCTACTAAGTTGAAGGAATAAGGTAGATGGCAGGTAGAAAATATATGGGTCTATGAGCTACTTTCCTGCCTTGTTTTCTTCAGAATTACTTCATTGAATAAAATATAACAGTTCGCAAAGAGCTTTAAAGACTGTGAAAAGTTTGTATGTCTGTTATATGTGTGATATTAATGTGTTTGTAGCTATATTCATCACTCAGAAAACTTCAGCTATTTTACAATTAGGAGGGATTCTAGGAGTCACTTGACTTAGGTATATGAATTCATAATTTCTGAATATTCCACTTGCATAAAAGTCAGTTTGGATACTTTGTTTTTTGAGGGGCTTTTAAGGTAAAATTGTGGCAAAAGGGCATTTTCTTGGCAGGAGGGGATATTGAGATCAGGAAGACCTCGTATTGAATTCTTTCTGTGCCACTTTCTGGCCCCATGATCTTGGATAATTTATCTTTCTTAGCCTCAGTTTTTTCATCTGTGGAAATAATTTTCTTTTAGCAAGGTTGAGACTCCCTTTTAGTGGTTTTAGAAGCTAGAGATAATGTATACATGTTTTCTTGTGTTTATAATAGGCTACTAAATAAACGGAACCTCTTCTTTTGTTTTCAACCTGTTTTTATCCAGTGTCATACTTTTGTTCTGAAATCAGTTACTGTAAAGATAAGTATCTGGATTCTAAGCTAGAGTTATTTGTAGATGTTTAATGGTTCTAAAGGTTCCAATATATGCATAAAATTAGTATTCATGTTTATGTCCAAAAAATGAGTTTAGAGGTTTTTAACAACAGTTAGCTAACTTAATATCCATGAAAGCTATGAGATAGGCAGTGTATTTTCTGCATTTTAAAGGTGAGAAAATTAGGTTACAGAAGGGCTAAGTAAGTTAAAATTATAGCTAGTTGAGTGCAAAAGGATTTGAATCTAGGCAGTCTGGCTTCAGAACCACAGTCTACTAAGTACTAGGGAGTAAAACTGCAGTGACAGTTTTCACTTACTCTAGAGCCGAAATTCTTTGGTAATGTCTTCTCCATTCCCACCCTCTGTCCACTGTAGAGATGCTAATGCTCTTCCCTAGGTTTGTGTCTGCCACAGCACAACTCCTCTGCCCCAATCTTTGAGAAAATGCAAGATGTTTCTGAGAACAGCAAAAACAAAAGCACTGTGGGTATGTGAAAAAATAAGATGAGCTGCCCTCTATATTTATCAAAACTAACCTTTAATTAAGCCTCAGGTGATTCTAACAAGACTTTTACTTCATTGCCCCATTTAATCCTAACAGCGGCTTTGCAATAACTTGTATTGGTATTCTCATTTTATAGTGAGTAGAGAGAAAATAAGCTGACCAATTTGCACAGCTATAAAGTGGCAGAGCTAAGTCAAATTGAGGTGCTCTGGCTAAAAGTTTTGTACTTTTTTAAATGCTGTGCTGTGGTTTGGTTTCCATTTATAATAAGAAAAGTTCTGTTGAAAGTCAAAAATGGCTTGCTCAGTGCAAGATTTTAGTTTTTTTTTAAGAGAACCTTTTTTTTTTATTTTTAAGATTTTATTTATTTGTCAGAGAGGGAAAGAGAGAACGGGTACAAGCAGGGGAAGCGGCAGGCAGAAGGAGAAGCAGGCTCCCAGCTGAGCAAAGGAGCCCGATGCAGGACTCCCATCTCAGGACCCTGGGATCATGACCTGAGCTGAAGGCAGATGATTAACCACCTGAGTCGCCTAGGTGTTTTAATTTTGATTTTAACTTTTTAAGAATTATTTATTTATTTGACAGAGAGAGAGTGAGAGCACAAGCTAGGCAAGCAGCAGGCACAGGGAGAGGGAGAGCCAGACTTGCTGCTGAGCAGGGAGCCTGATGTGGGGCTTTACCCCAGGACCCTGGGATCATGACCTGAGCTGAAGGCAATACTCAATTAACTGAGCCACCCAGGCACCTCTGTGGATTTTAATTTTTGTATTTGTTAATGATAACACCAAATAAGAGAGACATAAAATTAAGAAATAGAGTAAATCAGAGTATTATCTTTTGGATCAAAGTGATTTTTCTGGCAACCTAAGGATATGGTAATTAAGTTCATTTAAAAAAATTAAAAACACATTCTTTATATATAGTGCTCAACATAGATCTCAGGTTCTCTCTAGGTCCTGCTTACCCGTTGATGTAATTTTCTTTCTTTTTCTTTTTCTTTTTTAAGTTTTATTTATTTGAGAGAGAGAGAGAGAGAGAGCATGAGCAGGAGGGGCAGAAGGAGAGGGAGAGAGAACCTTAAGCAGACTTTGCACTGAGCAGGGAGCTGGACATGGGGCTCAGTCTCAGAACCCTGAGATCATGACTGGAGCCAAAACTAAATTGGATGCTTAACTGACTGTGCCACTGATGAGCCCCTAATGTAATTTTCTTAATCTGCTGCTAGTTGAAAATCACAGTAGTTCCTGTTTCTGCTCAGAGGAAGTGGTTTTGATCCCCACTTTCTCTAGTAGCAGCTTCTTGGAACAGGGTATTTGTTTACTTACTCCAAGGATCTGTTCAATTTCTGATAACTGGTGGGGTCCTTAAAGACTGCTGACAACTTGAACCATACTGGCATTAGGCTACATTTATCTGAAAAGTATAAGGCATAATAAAATCCAGGGGCGCCTGGGTGGCTCAGTGTAACCCACTGCCTTTGGCTTAGGTCATGATCTTGGGGTCCTGGGATCTAGCCCTGCATTGAGCTCTCTGCTCGGCGGGGAGCCTGCTTCTCCCTCTCTCTCTCTGCCTCTCTGTCTACTTGTGATCTCTCTCTCTCTCTCTGTTAAATAAACAAATGAAATCTTTAAAAAAAATCATAAAATCCAGTTGGCCTATATGATAAAATAATTTAAACTTTGGGCTCCGTGGATCAGCAGTGGTCATATATTCATTGACGGCAGTATATTTATTTTGTTATTTCTGCTTTTTTTCTTCTCTAACTCCTTTCATGTATTTGTGTTTTCTATTTTTGTTGTTGTTCTTTTCTCTTTTTTACTTTTGCCTTCTTTTTTTGTAGCTTAATGCTTTTTAAAGGTACTGGTTAATTGATCAGTCACACTAAGTGAAGTTTCCAGCTTCCATTATGTAACATAACTTTGTGGGCAGGACCACAGTGGTCACCAATTGTAGCAGCCACAACTGTTTTTGGTTTCTTGAACCCCAAAGAAATCCTTCATAGGTCGCTGGTGCTTCATGTCATAAACACTGATTTTGAATTTTGTTTTAGGAATTGCAACCATGAATGAAGAAAACATAGATGGAACAAATGGATGCAGTAAAGTCAGAACTGGTACTCAGAATGAAGCAGCATTACTTGCTTTGATGGAAAAGACTGGTTACAACATGGTACAGGAAAATGGGCAAAGGAAATTTGGTGGTCCTCCTCCAGGTGTGGATTTATTTATGTTCAAAACTATTGAGTCTTCAATATACATTAGGCATATATATCCACAAATATTCCAAATAATAGTTCTTTCCTTATAACTGCTGAAATACCTTAGCAGTTATTTTTACCATTGTGAGGGAAAATTGGTAGATTATGTATGTTATGCATGTTTGACTCTTACATTTTTTTTTCAACTCTGCTCTTGGTTTAGGAAATAGTTGAGGAGAAAGTTGGGTTGGTTGGGTTTTCTTTTTTCCAATTTTTTATTAAATTCTAGTTAGTTAACATATAGTTAATAATGGTTTCAGGAGTAGAATTTAGTGATTCATTGCTTACATATAATACCCAGTGCTCAATGCAGCAAGTGCCCTGCTTAATACCTATCCCTTCTTTAGCTCTCCCCTGGCCAACCTTCCCTCCAGGAGCCTCCCATTTATTCTCTATAGTTAATAGTCTCTTATGGTTGGCTTCCTTCTCTTTATTTTCCCCTTCCCTATGTTCATCTGTTTTGTTCCTTAAATTCCACATATGAGTGAAATTATATGGTATTTGTCGTTTTCTGACTGACTTATTTTGCTTAGCATAGTACTTTATGCATGTTGTTGCAAATGGCAGGATTTCATTCTTTTTGATGGCTGAGTAATATTCCAAAGTATACTTCTTTATCCATTCATCAGTTGATGGGCATTTGGGCTCTTTCCATAATTTGGCTATTGTTGATAATGCTTCTATAAACATTGGGGTGTATATGCCCCTTCAAATCAGTATTTTTGTATCCTTTAGGTAAATACCTAGTAGTGCAATTGCTCAGTCATATGGTAACCCTGTTTTTAACTTTTTGAG
Source organism: Mustela nigripes (assembly GCF_022355385.1). NCBI lineage: Eukaryota > Metazoa > Chordata > Mammalia > Carnivora > Mustelidae > Mustela > Mustela nigripes. Next base: position 146,471,072 of record NC_081557.1, on the reverse strand, counting down.
AAACCTCCCAATTGTTTTCCAGAGTGACTTCACCAGTTTGCATTCCCACCAATGGTATAGAGGAAATTTATTTACTTTCTTGGAATCCTCACCAACATTTGTTGTTGCTTGTTTTATTAATTTCAGCCCTTCTTACAGGTGTGAGATGGTATCTCATTATAGTTTTGATTTGTATTTTCCTGATGATTAGCAATATTGAGCATCTTTTCATGTCTGTTGGCCATCTGGATGTCTTCTTTGGAAAAAGGTCTATTCATGTCTTCTGCCTATTTCTTAACTGGATTATTTGTTTTTTTTGGGGGGGGGTGTTGAGTTAAATAAGTTCTTTATAGATTTTTGGATACTAACCTTTTATTAGATAAGTCATTTAAATATCTTCTCCCATTCTGTAGGCTGACTTAGTTTTGTTGATTGTTTCCTTGGCTGTGCAGAAGCTTTTTATCTTGGTGAAGTCCTAATAGTTCATTTTTGCTCTTGTTTTCTTTGCCTCTGGAGATGTATCTGGTAAGAAGTTGCTATGGCTGGGGTTTATGGGTGGCTCAGTTGGTCAGGCATCTGACTCTTGATTTCAGCTCAGGTCATGATCTCAGGGTCATGAGATTGAGACCCACATTGGACTCTGTGCTCAGTGTGGAGTCTGCTTGAGGTTCTCCCTCTCCCTTTAAATAAATAAATAAAATCTTAAAAAAAAATTGCTGCGGTTGGGGTCAAAAAGGTTGCTGCCCTTGTTCACTTCTAGGATTTTGATGTTTTTTTCCTTTCACACAGTTAGGTCTTTCATACACTTTGAATTTATTTTTGCGTATAGTATAAGAAAGTGATCCAGTTTCATTCTTCTGAATGTTGTTCAGTTTTCCCAGCACCATTTGTTGAGGACACTTACCTTTTTTTCCACTGGATATGCTTTCCTGCTTTGTCAAAGGTTTATTGACCATATAGTTGTGGGTCCATTGCTGGGTTTTCTGTTCTGTTCCATTGATCTATTTTTGTGTCTATTTGTGTCTATTTTGTGTCTATTGTGATCTATTATATGTGTCTATTTTTGTGCCCATACCATACTGTCTTCATGATTACAGCTTTGTAATATAGCTTAAAGTCCAGAATTATGATGCCTCCGACTTTATTTTTCTTTTTCAAGATTGCTTTAGCTATTTGGGGTCTTGTGTGGCTCCATAAAAATTTGAGGATTGTTTGTTCATTGAAAAATGCTAGTGGATGGGGTGCCTTAGTGACTCAGTTAAATATCTTCCTTTAGCTCAGGTTGTGATCCTGAAGTACCAGGATTGAGCCCCACATCAGGCTTCCTGCTCAGTGGGGAGTCTGCTTCTCTCTCTGACCCTTCTCCATATCATGCTTGCTTGCTCTCTCAAATAAATAAAATCTTAAAAAAAAAGAAGAAAAATGTTGGTGGTATTTTGATATGGGTTGCATTAAAGGAGTAGACTGCTTCAGGTAGTATAGACATTTTAACATTATCTGTTCTTCCAGTCCATGAGCATGGGTTTTTTTTTTTTCCATTTCTTTGTATCCTCTTCATTTTCTTTCATGAGCATTCTGTAGTTTTCAATGTATAGATCTTCTTCCTCTTTGATTAGGTTTCATCGTAGTTATCTTATGGTTTTTGGTGCAGTTGTAAATGGAGTCAATTCCTTGATTTTTTTTTTCTTTTTCAGTATCGGTGTATAGAAATGCAACAGATTTCTGTACATTATTTTATATCTTGCAACTTTGCAGAATTTGTGTATTCTAACAATTTTTGGTGAAGTCTATTGGGCTTACTACTTGGGTTTATGAAGAGTCAGGATTGGGTCACTGGGAAAAAGAGTACTGTTAAAGGAGAGGTTATTTTGGGGAGGATTTTGAAAGAACAGTGAATAGAGGAGTGGTGTTTATACTAGAGGCAAACCAGATGGAAACAGCTACATAAATACGATGTTTTGCCTTTCTACTAGTAGCCAGTGTACTTTATTTGCTCAGAAACCTCCAGTTAGCTTTTTATTAGACTTAAGATAAAATCTTGCCTCTAGGCACCTGGATGGCAGCACTACAACTTTAGTACTACTTCAAGTATGTGTTAGCTGTATAGGCCTGTGTGCTCTATGGTGTTCTAACATACAAAACACTTGCTCTTTCTTAATATATCTGGAAGGTTCATTCCCTCATTTTTTTCTCATCTCCTCTTAAACCTCATATGCTCAGAGAAGGTTTACCTGAATACCGAGAATATAAGCTCTTCTGTGGCTTTATTTTTCTTCATAGCACTAGTCATTATCTCTTTTCTCTGTTGAATGTAAGCCTTATGAGGAAGGGTCTTCTATTTTGTTCACTGTTGTACCATTAATATCTAGAATAGTGCATAGCACATAGCAGGCACAGTAAATTTGTGGAATGAGTGAATCATTGAATAGTGCATATAAATATCTTATTAGAATTTGTTTATTTTTGTCTTTCAGGTTGGGAAGGTCCCCCTCCACCTAGAGGCTGTGAAGTTTTTGTAGGAAAAATACCTCGTGATATGTATGAAGATGAGTTAGTTCCTGTATTTGAAAGAGCTGGGAAGATATATGAATTTCGACTTATGATGGAATTTAGTGGTGAAAATCGAGGGTATGCTTTTGTGATGTACACTACAAAAGAAGAGGCCCAATTAGCCATCAGAATTCTTAATAATTATGAAATTCGACCAGGAAAGTTTATTGGTGTGTGTGTAAGCTTGGATAATTGCAGATTATTTATTGGAGCTATTCCTAAGGAAAAGAAGAAAGAAGAAATTTTGGATGAAATGAAGAAAGTTACAGAAGGAGTTGTAGATGTCATTGTTTATCCAAGTGCCACAGATAAGACCAAAAATCGTGGTTTTGCATTTGTTGAATATGAATCTCACAGAGCTGCTGCCATGGCTAGGAGAAAACTAATCCCAGGTAAACTTGCCTTTTAAAGTTTATTTTTTCATATTAACCTAATTGTAAATATAGAAAAATGACAGCACCTTATGGATTGATATTTTGATAATATGTAATGCCCTTAAAGAGATAAAGAGATTTTTTGAGTAAGGAAGTAAAGTAAATGGTTCTAAAAAGACAAGAAGAAGTTGTCCCTATAAAATCAGTCATTATCTGTAATAATATATGAATTTACTGAATATATACACATATACACTTTTATTGTGGTGTTAATTGTTGTTTGGTAAAAATCCAAAGGACGGTACCTAATTCTTTTGTTAAAGGTCTTTTACAAATTTTTTTAAGATCTAACCCATTTCAGAGACAAAGACAGCATGTGCAGGGGGAGAGGGATGGGGAAGGGCAGAGGGAGAAAGAGAAACAGGCTTCCCACCAATATAGGGCTCCATCCCAGAACCCTAGAATCATGACCTGAGCCAAAGGCAGATGCTTAACTGACTGAGCCACCCAGGTGCCCCAATAAATGTCTATTTTTGAAATATATTTGTACTGTTGACTCTTGAATTCCACTGTAAGTTCTGGCTGGGTTTGCCTTAGTAAAAACTTTCATGGAAGGTATCATGTGAGAAACTATATTTAACCAAATATACTGATATTGGAGTTCCTGCTTCTTTCGAGAAAGTTTTATTTAATAGTTTTTGACTTTTAGTTGTTTTAATTGTCTTCAGGTTAATTTATTTTTTTACAGGTACATTCCAACTATGGGGCCATACCATACAGGTAGATTGGGCTGACCCAGAGAAGGAGGTTGATGAGGAAACCATGCAGAGAGTTAAAGTTCTCTATGTAAGAAATTTAATGATCTCAACTACAGAGGAAACTATTAAAGCAGAATTCAACAAATTCAAACCTGGTGCAGTTGAACGAGTAAAGAAACTTAGAGATTATGCTTTTGTTCACTTTTTCAACCGAGAAGATGCAGTGGCTGCTATGTCAGTTATGAATGGAAAATGCATTGATGGAGCAAGTATTGAGGTAACACTGGCAAAACCAGTAAATAAAGAAAACACTTGGAGACAGCATCTTAATGGTCAGATTAGCCCTAATTCCGAAAATCTGATTGTGTTTGCTAACAAGGAAGAAAGCCACCCAAAAACTCTAGGCAAACCACCAACTCTTCCAGCTCGTCTCAATGGTCAACATAGCCCAAGCCCCCCTGAAATTGAAAGATGCACTTATCCATTTTTTCCTGGAACAAAGCTTACTCCAATTAGTATGTATTCTTTAAAATCCAATCATTTCAATTCTGCAGTAATGCATTTGGATTATTACTGCAACAAAAATAATTGGGCACCACCAGAATATTATTTATATTCAACAACAAGTCAAGATGGGAAGGTACTCTTGGTATATAAAATTGTTATTCCTGCTATTGCAAATGGATCCCAGAGTTACTTTATGCCAGACAAACTCTGTACTACGTTAGAAGATGCAAAGGAACTGGCAGCCCAGTTTACATTACTTCATTTGGGTAAGTTTAAAAATACTTTACATAATTATTGTAGAATATGAAACTAGGAAATACTATTATTAAAAATTATTTTGAATTGATAGTATTTAATATAGGTTTTACCTCAGTTTTATGAATTCATGGTAAATTATGTTGAGACTTTTCTCTTGTATAATCTTCCTATATTTAGCTTTTAGCTTTTTAAACATTACTTAGGGGAAAATTTGGTTTTGATTTACAGAGATCATGATCTTATTTCATTAATTTATTGTTTTTGTAATGACTAATCTTCATTTTATAATTTCTATATAACTTACAGGATGTTACTTAAACCAGCTTATAAGAGTGTCCCTACATCTTTGGTGAAGTCTACATAGTAATCATTTTGGGGGGCAGTAGCAGAGAGTTGGTAAAATCAGGGGTATTTCAGATGGATTATGTGTAGACACAACCTTAAGCTCACCAATCTGGAAATTTGTCATTATTACTCATGAAAGACGAAAAGCATCACCAAGAGGTGTTTATGACCATTCTCCTCTTAATTTCATGCTTTTAAAAGATTAAGTTTACTTAATACCTTTGAGGGATAGTTAAAAAGGCTTTGGTAACAAAACATTTTGCATTGTGAAGGAAGAGATGCAATATCACTCTGGTATTTTCTTCTGTTTTTTTTATTGTTAGTACCCTCCCCCCCCAACACCACTTTTTCTCAGTTTTTTGACAGAGTTATAGATTGTGTGATTATTTTGTGCCTCAAATAATATTTATTAGAAGAATAGTGGTTTCTTGAAGATAACAGTAATGAGTCCCTAAGAGGGATTATAATTGTTTCTTGATTATAATTGTCAAACTCTTAACTTAAAATTGATTTGTTATATGGTTGCAGAACCATACTACTGAAGCTTATTTCAGTTTAAAATTGATGCTCAAGTTTATTAAAGAGAAGGCAGTCTAAAAGGAAAACCATTGCGAAGGGGGGAGGGGAGGGAATTTTATATAGTGCTTATTCATGCTTAACCACCATAGTATGCATGTTTTTAGGAGAATCTGATCATCAGAATTTCAGGGCTGAAGGTAGGGTTTCTTTCAAAAGAAACTTTTTGGTCATGTCCTCAATTATTGGAAACATTAGGGGATTTTATAGTCATTGAAATTAATAAATTCTTAAGTATGATTTTCATTAATGCACAAAATAGAAGCCTTCCATTTTTTTTAATAAAGACAATTTAATTTAAAGATTAAAATTACATGGACAGCAAATAATTCAAATTAGGGTTCTTATAAAAAATGGATCAAATTATTTTTTTGGAGTGGAATATAGGTAATTAGTTGCTGAGCAAGATTTTCTCAGAATACTTATATCTGATCTAACATGGTAATGCTAAAACATACTTCTATCCCTACTCATTCCCTTACAAATTTAACTTAGCTTAAATTTCCAAGATTCTTAAAATAGTCTTAGTTCATAGTAGATTTTCCAGTTCGACATGATTTGCCCATCTACTTATTCCATAAAGATCAGATGCTAATTGAACCAGAGGTTTTTCATCAGCTTTTAACTCCATTATTGAGATGGTTTTGACTTGAGTTCTAGGACCATAGTTAGTTATATTGACCTTATAGTTCCTAAAGAGAATCCCTGTTCAGGTATAGTTTTCCCAACTTGATTTGTTTTTTTTTTTTTTATGGATGAAGTTAGCTTCAATAAATGAAATACTTAGAGGACACAGTTTGCTTTAGTCCTCTATTTCAGATTTTATCAGCCTTATATAAAAGCTACTTAAAATTAAAAAATCGACAATTTCTATTTTATATATTTTCTCAGTTTCTAATTACCATCAGAGAGAAGACCCAAGATCTAAATATAAGCCAAAAATTTTAATTAAACACTAGGACTTGTTTGGATGCACTACACAAGGCTTTTGAGGCCTTATCTACAAAGTGACGTAAAAATCCTTATTGCAGTTGACCAGATATGTGAGTGAAGGTTGAGGCAGCTGAGAAGAAGGGATAGAATTTAGGGAAGTGTAAGAAACCGAAATCAGGGGTCTAGAAATCTTTGATCAGAAAACAAGTGCCTGACCTTTGGAGGTTATTAAAGTAGGGCAGGAATTATAGACAGCCAGGAGGTTACATGTTGCTAAATGGGAGATTAAGGTATATATATAGACTGAATATTGTTGTGGCAGTATTCTGGTTTGCTTTTTACTTCTGTTAATATTGGACTCTGTTAATATTGGGCTTTAAAGAGTTGATGCCTTTTTAGGTACAGATCTAAAGTTTGCAAGGTTTTATTGGGTGTTTAAGGGTTGAGATCAGTTGGTAGTAGTGTGTTCTTAGAGGGTAAAGGGTGGTATGTTCTTCCTATCCTACTAAATATATACATGTTTCAAGCATTGGATTTTTCTGAGTCCTTGAGAGGTTGTTATTGGTTCCTAGAGTCTCCCAAATAGAGTTCATTAAATATTAAATCATCTTTTGGCTCTGTTTTCTTAAAGAATTTGAATGTACCTCTCCAGATGGTACAGATGAATTTGACTTCTATTTTAAAATGTTTTCTTTGGGTGTGGTAATTTTTTTTTCTTTTTTTAAGTTTGTTTTCATACCCTTCTGTTAACCCTTTCAGTTTGATGTTATTCTGAGCATTATTACCTAGTCTTACCTTGATGGTCTTTGATTATTATATGTGATATAGTCATTTACCTTTTTATTTCAGAGCCTTTAAGAATGTACTTTTAATACCCACATTGTTTGGGTGTTATCATGCCCATTTTTCAGGTTTGAAAAATAAAACAAAAAATTAGACTTTAGTTAAATGATTATCATTGGTGTTATGAGGAAAATAGTTTTCTTAAAGGGATAATAGGTACCTAAATGAGTAGTACTAGAGGTCTGAGAGTTTACTTCTAGTGACCATTTAATGCTTTTAGTGGAACCCTAAAAGTTCTTGGTGGGTAGTTCTTTAAAGTCAATTAAAAAAAATTGGGGTTATTTGGTCCCATTTAAAGTGAATTCTATTTTAAGCAAAATACCCCTAATAGAAGAAGCTAAAAGCTGGGATTTAATGCCAAAATTGAACCCTCTTTTTTTTTTTTAAACTTTGAAGTTGGAGACTATCTTCCTCTTCATAATGTCAGAGAATGATCTCGCTAACCTCACTGGAAACTGATTACGCAACCAATGGGATGAGAAATTGCCGCCTGTTTATATTTAGGAACCTGTAATATGTGAGATACTCAGTGGATTTAATACATAGACTACATACCTGTGGGCTCAGAAATAGTTTTCTATGCTAAGTATTTGATATGGAGATATCATGGGTCATTGAGTATCATATCTCTTTTTTAAAGATTTTATTTATTTATTTGACAGGTAGAGATCACAAATAGGCAGAGAGGCAGGCAAAGAGAGAGAGGAGGAGGCAGGTACCCTGCTGAGCAGAGAACTGTTGCCTGTTGCGGGGCTCAGGTCCTGGGACCCTGGGATCATGACCTGAGCTGAAGGCAGAGAGGGTTTAACCCACTGAGCCACCCAGGCGCCCTGAGTATCATATCTTTTTAAATAAGCATTTTCTAGTTAATAGTTTTGTATCTGTTTAATAATGGATCCAGGCTATGAGTGTGATAGTCTTTGCCACTATTTTGAACATTGGCCTTCCATATTTGCCACTGCTTTCCCCTGGAGGATTCTTAAACATGTTAGGAGTAGGATAAGAAAAATCAAGGAAATAAAGGGAGGTCCTGGAAAGTTACAGTTTTGACGAAAGTCCTGGAAAATACTTACTGGAAGGAGGGAGTAGCCTCAAGTGTGTCATGGCAGTTCACCTTGTTATATAATTTATTAGTAACCAATTGAAGGCAAGGCATTTTTTTTCTTATTTCTATGTTTGTATAATACTGACACAAGTGGCAAGTTTTTACTTTGAAACAGCAATAAAGAACCTCTGTCACAAATCAGCTTGTGCCATTGATGTAATTTCATCATCTTTTGGCTGTGACTAATGAAGTTTATTAAAGAACAACTTTTCTTGAATGCTTCTCATGTACTAAGTGTAATTTTGTAGCAGTCAGGAGTTAAATATAAATAAAACTTTGTTTTTGGTCTTAGGGAGAAGGCAGAGACGAACTGCAGAAGTTTTGAGAGTACAAAGGAAGGGTGTGCCCACCTGATTTGAGTTGTAAATCTTGAGAGAGTTTATGGGTAGAGGGGCACAACATGAGCAAATACCTGCTAGAAAAACAGTATGGTTCGGGGTGGCTAATGGCAAACAGTTGTGTCTGGTATTTGCTTTGGTGATTTCAGTCAGATTTTAAGGATTAGAAATTGAAAAGTTGTGGACGTTAGTTAATTGAAATTTCATCAGTCTTGATTTTTATAAAACTTTGCAAGGTTTTTTTTTTTAAATTTTTTTATTAGTATGACTGTGTTGATTTAAGTTGCTTTTCTTTTGAGCAAGTAATTTTTTTCTGGATGAATCCATCCTAAGTTGTGTGGACTATTTTATGTGTCATCTTACGGTCATCTTTTTAATATCTCCTATATTTTCTATTTTCAGTATTCATTTTGTGGCTGACTTGCATATTATTTCTCATATTTGACTTTGTAATGACATACTCTTTAGAATTTTTAATATTTTATGGTCATAGAGTGGTAAAATATTTAGATATATATTCTAAGCATGATAGCTGTTATCTTTGCTAAACCTTTAATGTCATTAAAATTAGGTTTTGATTTTTGCTACCACTTATAATTTGGTTGAAAGTTATAAAATAGAAGACACAGTACAATGAAAGAGAAGTTTTATTCTGAAAAATAATTGGTGCTTTTGTTCTTATGAGCTATCATTATTTCCAGATTGATGGGCAGAAATGCAAAAATAAAATTTTAATTAAAAAAATATGCTAACAAATTGCTTTGAAACAGAGAAACTTTTTTTTTAATTTAGGAAATAATTTTGGGAGACAAGCTCAATATATGTAATGTTTGTATCATATTTAAATGAAATTTATTATAAATAAAAGAAAAAGAATGCCTTTAGAAAGTTATTTTTTCCAGTTTTAATTACAGTCCTAACTTTGATGATACTATTTCAAATTGATAATCTTAAAGAAAAATAATCTAAATTTCCTTTAAAATTCATCTAGTTAAAAAGAAGGAGGGATAACATCAACATTTGTACATTAATTTGATTTTGTATGACCAAATGGTGAGATGAAAATTCCATTAACTCAACTATGTGTCTTTGACCCTCTAGAGGGCCCAGTGCTCATGAAAATGTATTTTTGTTCCTCTTGAAACATACTATTTTCTTCTGCAATATCATCATCTGGTATTACTCATAATTCTTATCTTATTAATACTTTTATATTAATGAACCATAATTATCATGGAGTTAATAATGTAAGAGAAGCAGCTTATTTAACACAAAGTATTGAGTAAAAATTTAAGAACCTATAGCCTCAATCACCAACAAACAGACCTTTCATGGCAAATGAATCATTTACTCTTTGTGTACCTCAGTGCCTTCACCTCTAAAATGTCAGGGTTTTTACTTGATGAGCTTTAAGGATTCCTTTATCCCCCCAATTTATGGTTTTGTTTAAAATATAGTAAAAAATCCTATGAAGGACCAGAAATAATAACTTGAATTTTTATACACACACACACACACACACACAAATATATATATATATATATATTTGAATTTAAATAGTTTAAAACCAAGGGCTGCTTTTCTAGGAATTAACTATCAGTTTAATATCCCTTTCTTTATATAATTGAAAGCTTTCATCTCTCTCCTTCACAGCAGAAAAATGGGTTAAAAAAAAAAAGTAACGAGTCACCTATTTTATTTGCATTATGACAAATAATTTCTTTTTGGTTATTTCTATCCCTGAATTTTTTCAGTTAAATATAATCAAAACTGAGATTTTATAAAACAACCTAATTACTTAAAAGTTTGGAAATTTGCCTTCTTTTGTAACAGAGAATCTAGGAAAATAATGATCTGTATTAAAACATATCATGTGACCAGCATTTCCATAGTTATGTTATTAACTAATGTGATCTGTGATTTCATTTGTTTTATATATTTATTTAATCGTGTTTGATCACTTTTTCTTTTGTTTCTTTGGTAATACCTTTCTGAAATACTTGCTCTAATATACATTTTAACAGTAGCTACTGCTTTATTTTTAAATTTAATATCTGATTTTGTCATTTAACATTTAAAAAATAATGGTTTGTAAATTTTCCTCCCTTGTATCAAATGCCACAATAAATTTTGCATGTATATTCCATTCTTAGATGTCAGCAGCAGTTTATAATTTTGCCACATGATGTCCCCTAAATATATTTTTTGGCATGGCTTTGAAAGGAATTTCAGTGTTATATTGAGATTTCTCTTCTTTCTGGCTTATTTTTGGGGGGAGGTAGACTCAGCAAAATCAGTGTGAAAAGCTGCATTAGTCTTCTGCCTGCTATGCCCTTATTTCTGTTTCCTATTGAATGGTAGACAGTAGTTACTTATCCTTTGGCAATATAATCTAGTGATAGGACTAGTGAATGGAGACAGAATGTTTTTAAAAAATGGTTTTACTATGATGATTTTATTCAAGTAATCATCTGTGCTTTTAACTACTTTAAAATTATTCAGTGCCAGTCATTTCCAGGTCTTTTGGTTAGATTAAATAAAGTATCTACTTTTATTTTTTTATTTTTTAAGATTTTATTTATTTATTCGACAGAGAGAGATCACAAGTAGGCAGAGAGGAAGGCAGAGAGAGAGGAGGAAGCAGGCTTCCCGCTGAGCAGAGAGCCCGATGCGGGACTCGATCCCAGGACCCTGAGATCACGACCTGAGCCGAAGGCAGCGGCTTAACCCACTGAGCCACCCAGGCGCCCCAAGTATCTACTTTTATTAGTTAATTTCAGATATATCATCTACTCTAGAGCAAATGATTCTCTGTTCTAGAGTAATACATACTCTATGTAAGACATGATAGGCACTACCTCCAAAAATGATGCTCTTACTTCTGGGGATTCTAAATAGAAGTTTTAAATCACGAGAGTATTAATAAGTGCTCAGAGTTCTTTGTTCCTTAAATTTGTAGTATTTGCCTAAAGATACGCTAGTTATGTGTGAGCCATTATTTATCTCATAGTAAATGACATTTGGACTACAAAAATGACCTGTTTGTGGGTTTTTATATACATAATGTAGTTCAAATTTTAAGAAAGTGATTTGTTTATATACCTTCGTGCATTGTTTTGATTCAGTAAATATCATCTGTATACCACACTGATAATTCTGCTATAATTGTATCTGTAACTTTAGGTTAAAAGGTATATAGAAATGCAGTCATTAGAAAACAATCTTTTGTAATTGTATTGCCTGATAATTTGGTGAGTGTACTCAGAAATGTCTCTTTATTTTGTGTTTAAACAGCATAGCTTGTTTTTTATAAGCAGATTAACTCAAGGGATTTACATTTGAGAAACTTAAATAGATAAAAAAAATGTAAAGTAGGATATACAATTCCAGCTTCCTTATAGGCTATGTTGACCTTCACTTTTCTCTTGTACCTTTTGATTTTCTTTCATTATGTTTTCTAAAAAGGATATTATTACTAGAAATACTTTATTTTTTCAACTATTTTTAAAAAAATAGTTGTATGTGGATTTTTGTAAGACTGCAGGGCAAGCCCATTAATATTTTTTCTTGTTGCCTTTGTTTCAGCAATACACGTTCCAGTCTGCTTGTTTATTGGCCAGGTTATGGGATAAACAAATCAGTTTGCAGCTTATGTGCCATATATGTATAAGGCTTTTTTTTTTTTTCCCTACCACTGCTGTGTTAATTTTTGGTTCAAGAATGACCAAATCAGTGTTTGTGAATCTATGAAGATTAAAGATTATTTTGGGCACAGAATGTATAAAATTCCAAATGAGCCATTATGAATCTTTGGAAAAAATGTTTAAAGTTATATTCTGCACTATAAATTTAATACTTTTTACCAAAAGTAAAAAAAAAAAATCCAAGCAAGGACATGTTTATTAATTTAAATGATTCTTACCTGTTTGTATTATGTCTTCATGTTTCCTTGAGATTTCACGAATTAAGTTTCCTTAAGTGATCAAGAATCCCTTAGGGATTCCTCAGTCTGAAATTTAGTTTTATCAAGTATGGAATTAGTGATGATACTAGAGCATTGGAAAGCTATTCCTTTTCTCTTAAGAAGTAGAGGGGAAAAGGAGATACTAAGCAAAAATAGGATTATTTGTCCCATGAAAGCACTCTCCTAGCTTCTGAGGGGGATTTACACACATGATGAAATACTCGTAATTGTTTTTCCTTTTTCATTTCTTAAATTTTTTCCCCTATGGTTTACTTAGCAGTAGACTTAAGATTCTTTAACTTCTTTTATTACAGTGCATCTAGGATATGTGTGATTTTTCTGTTCTTTTTGCAATCACCTACTTTGATTTAGGTACCAGTGTTTATTAAAAACTTCACTTCTCTTGGTTTTTAAAAACTTCTGTACTTTATTTTTATTTATTTATTTATTCTTATTTATTGTAGTTCATATGCAAACAAGGAGTTGCTACATTAGTGTATATGACTTGGAGAGAGAGATAGACAAACTTTTTCATCAGTCCTCTAAGGCTTCAGAAAGTAGATTGGTGATGTCAGGCACTCGTCCATTTGAATTGGTAACTAAGGGAATGATTCCATTGCCTTAATAAATGAATTTTCAGGTAATTTCTATTTTCATTTCCTTCAGTTTGATGTGCTGTATTGAGAATTTTTCTATGACAAGAAAAATTCTGTAGTCAACTCCCAAATATTTATACTTAGATATGAGATATGAATAAACCAAAACTAAATAATCCATGTATAATTGGCTTATTTATTTAATTATATTTGTTTATCCCAGGATTTGTTTACGTGTATGGTTCATCAATTCAGGAAATTTACAAACATTCTAAAGCCCTGTTATAAAACCCAACTTAGGAAAATTTGGAAACTTCTCCTCTGCTCAGTTTTCTAGGGAGGAGGATGGCATTATCTCATATTGGTGGAGTGCATGGACTTAAGTAGAATATTCATCTTCCCTCTATTTTTTTCTCTTTTTTTTCTGGTAATGGATGGGGTTATTCACTTTGATCCTTAATTAATTATCTATGAAAACTGTGAAGTGGATTAAAGACTTTCTTGTTGAAGAGAGACCACACACGAGCTGGGCGGAGGGCAGATAGAGAGGAGAGCATCTCAAGTGGACTCTCTGATGAGCAGGGAGTCTGACCTGGGGCTTGATTCCATGACCCTGAGATCCTGAGATCCTGAGAATCTGAGAATCTGAGATCTTGACCTGAGGCAAAATCAAGAGTCAGACGCTAAACTGACTGAACCACCCAGGCACCCCAGGATTCAAATTTTAAATTGAAAGAATTGAAGCAATGGGGAATTATGAGTAGGAAAATAAAGCCAAGCAAAACCAAACAATTTATTGTTTAGGGTTATATGAATATGTGGCAAAATCATTGAGAAATGCAAAGGAATGAATAACACTCAAAAATTAGGATCATGATTACTTTAAGGGTTCAGAAAGAGAAACTGGAAAGAATGCGAGAGAGACTTCTAAGTTATTGATAATTTTCTGTTTCTCAGCCTGGGGCGGTGAGTACATGTTTTTATTCTATAAATAATGTAACTGTACATTTATATTTTATATATTCTTTTTATATAACATACTTTTACAGTTAGGTAAATAAGCTGGCAAAGAATGAAAGTTTCCCAACCAGCCAAGTGTTGAGCTTGAATTATTTTATCAAAATTAGAATGAGTCAGTTGTATTCTAGAGATTCTCAAATTCATGTAATTCAGGGATATAGGAAAGTTGTGTTGTTTCCAGACCAAATATTTTTATTCTGCTCAGACTGTATGTGAAATGTTTTGTTTTCTTTTGGGACCTGTGGTTTAATTAATCCTTGACAACCAGGGAGGACTTGGAAAATCTAATGCAAAGTAGGACAGTGAACAATTGACGAATTGGGGCTTTTTAGTTTATATATTCTGTATTTACAGAGGAAATACGATTGCTGTCTTCAAGTGTTGGAAGAGCTGGCACATGGTAAAAAGACTGTAATATGAAGTTCAGGGGTTAGAATTAAGTCTAATAGAGGAAAATTTCAGGGGGGCAGATTATGATTTAATATAACCCAGAACCAAGTAAGTGTTTAAAGTACTACAAGCTCTGTTTCACCCAGTTAAAAAAGAAAAAAAAAATCTTTGTTTTAAACCTCTTTATTAAACAAACGTATGGGGAAAGGAAAGATTCTTTACTAGACTATTAGAACTCTGAATTATTTTCCTTAACATCACTTAGAGCCTTGTTGTTTTGAATCCCTCTGAAAAATGTGCTTTTCAAAACTTCAGTGTAAGCAGGTTTGGCTTTGGCATTCTTATTCTCATATGAACAACCTTTTTGTTTATTACTCTTCACTCTTTTAGGCTTTCTGTTCTCCTTTTTGGTTTATTAATGGACAGCTGGCTGACTGTTAAACCTTGTTAATATATGCGTTGATTCAGTAAATACTTACCGAACACTGTACTTTGTCTATAAAGTTCTGAGAATCTGTAGTGAATCAGACCCAGTTGTTGCCTTCATAGGGTTTACCTTCTATGAAGAAGGTGCTAAGTTACAGTTCTGATAAACACTGAAGAGCTGCAGGGTATATGAGGATACATAACTGGATGACCTGACCTAACCTGAGGTGAGAGTGTTAGGGTTGTACATTGCACTTGGAAAGAATTTCTGCAAAATGAAATTCAGCACTTTATATTTAGTATAAATTTAGGCTCCATAGACTAAAAGAGCATGGCATTTGGAGCCAGATTTCCTGAATTCAAATCCCAGCTTCATCACTTATTTGGAAAAGTTATTTTTACCTCTCTGTTCTTTAGTTTCCTCATCTATAAAAATGGGAATATTAACAGTATTTATCCCATAGGGTAATTGTTTGTAATAAATGTGTTAAAATGTTAAAAAGCACACAGTAATGCCATTTGTGTATTTAAGTGTGTCATACAAATATTGAAAAATAACATTCAGAAAACAAATCTAAGACAACAGTTTCCAGTCATTTATAATTATAAATATTAGTAATAGTTAAGATACTTTCGATATTTATATAGGTACTATGCTAAATGCCTTGACATATAATACATTATTCTGAAACTTCCTTAGGTAAATATTACTTTAATGCCTATACGGGCTTTTTTTTGGTAACAAACGAAGAAACTGAGGCTCTAGGAAATTAAATAGTTTGCCAGGATCCCCCAGTTAGCTAAGAGACTGTATGCTCTTAGCTGCTGTTCTTTGTAACGTCACGTGATTGAAATGATAACTAACCTGAGTCTACTGTTAAATATTTGATAACAGACTGTGAACTTGCGGGATATTATTGGCCAGTTATTCTTCTAAAAATTAAAATGGAAGGAGATGGGTCTTTGTTCCATGCTTTTACATCCTTTTCAGAGATAGTTTTATCTTTACCAGTCCTACAAGCTCATGTATCAGACCACTTCAGTGTAGTGTGGACTTAGGACATCTATCTCAGACCTAAATGGATCATTTGATTCTAAATTACAGAGATAGGTGAACATATTTTGTTTACAAGGTAAATTTGGGATTTTAAAATTTAAGATGGACATTGACAACCAGTACTGTATGTTTCAAGGTGGCAGATGATGTTTTCTTTTCCTCTATCAGATGCTAGACAGAATCTCAAACAGGTAGAGTTTGTTTATTTCATGGTCCCTTGTTTGGTACATTCATTTTGCTCTCTGATTATACTCAAAACATCTCAAACACATAATTCAGCCATATGATTTTTCAGTCTGATTATATCTGTTTTTTCATTGTTATTTTCTTGTTCAGGAACCAATACTGGCTTGCTATTGTGATATGATAAAGTTCTCTGAACTCCACATTCTCTTGTTCAGAATGCTCTCCTGGTTTTCCCCATCTTACCTAACCATAGTCAAATACCTCTTAGTTTTGATCATCTGAAATTGTCATGCTCATGGGCACTTCCAGGCTTTTCCAAGTGGTGTTCCCTCTGCTTGGAATATTCTTCTACTTGCTGTCATTTACTTAACCTCTTATATCAAGCTTTTCTTAGACATAATAACTGCCGAGGATGACTTGTTCTTTATATTACTCAACAGTTTAGTAATTTTTATATTACTCTTTATTTTTTATTGTAAAATTTTTGACCCCTCAGGATTGTAAAGCCTAGGGACTTCATACTTTTAAAAAAAATTGTTATTATTTACTGCATTTCTATAATCTAATATTGTCTCCTCCTTTAATACTTAGCCTGTAGTGCTTTTCAAATAATTGAAAATTATCTTCACATTCTAAGATTAAAGCTAAAGATTCTTATGAAAGATAAAGACTGTACTTTGAGCAGTAACTGGAAAAGGATTGGAAAAGAAATATCTGAGATATGGAGTTGGCACAGATACAGAACAATTACATTATGAATGGTGGTTAACAGGACGTTATATAATTTTATTTCAATAAAGTAGAAATGATTAGTGTATAGTTTTTAAAATGCTGATGAAATGAGTATTTAAAAATAGTGAAATCCTTAAAATTAGACTTGGGTCATGGATTATTTTATGTTAAAGATTATAAATTATATATGTGTATATATATATAAATGAAATTTGGATAGTGGAAGAATAGGAGATTTTGGTTGTAGTAGAATAGAGTATATTGGATCATATGTACAATTTTATAATTTTGTTGACCATTTATTGACCAAATATTTTGTAATTTTATTTAAAAATAATTTAATGTTATTTAATTTTTTAATATTTATTGACCATTATAGCTTCTTAAGTTCATAACATAAGCCATAGTTACATATAGTGCCATCTATAACATTTGTTAAGACATCACAAATGGAAAATAATTGGCAATAGCTTATTTGCTGTATGTTCTTTCTAAACTTATTATACTGGCTTGCATTTCTTCATTCTTCTAAACAGGTGTAGAATAAGAAGATGGAGTTCTTTCAGTTTAGTTTTCTAAAGACAGGAAAAACCCTGAAAATTCAGGTTGCTCATACAGAATTTTCTTTTGGAATATACTAGAATCCTGTGCATTCAGTTATTTTCTGTTTTGAAAAGAAGAAAGAGCAGTATGCCAAACCTGAAAGTCTGAAACACAGTTCTTCATTTTTTATACTAATTATTTAAAAATTTGTATGGAATTCTTCTTCAAACTGAAAACCAGTGAAATCTTCAAAAATACACAGTATGCTTGTACAGTTAGTTTTAAGTGATTTTTAAAACATTTCATCACATGTTTATAGAACAGTTCATATCTACAATGATAGGTCTTAGTGGATATAATGAAAATAAATACCTTAATTAGTAGGAATTTTACCTAGTTTATCTTTTTTTGGCTTTTACTTCAGCATAACAGAAGACTAAAAATAACGTATCTAATGATTTCAGCTTTATAGAAAACGAGATCCTGTTTCTGATCTTTGAAATTTGATGTATCCTATTATTATTCTTGACTTTTTGACATGCCTTTTCTTTTCCCTCGTGTCTGGATTATTGAATAATCCCTTACTGAATAATCATTATGTTGTATACCTGAAACTAAAAAAAAAAATTCTTTTGAAATAGTTTCACTGAATGAATTTATTAACAGTCAATACTTTTTAAAAGGAATAATGAATGACAAAACTAACAAATGACAAAGCACCAGTAGTAACCTTGTGTTTGACATTTACTTGAGATTCTGCTGATGGTTTTTACTTTTCCTTTGAGGATTATCATCATCTCTTCTGTACATTAACAGAAATATAATTGTCTTAGACTGATAATTTAAATCCCAGCATTTTCCCTCTTTAACTTTACTAAAGATTAACAAATAATTAATTGTAAAACTCCAGGCAGTGTGTGAAGGCCTTATGGAGGGACAACTGGTTCCGTATTTAATAGTAGTTTCAATTAGATTCTTTACTGAAAATCACCATTATAGTTTCTGAATTGCTCTGAATCATTTTTACTTTATTTTGCTAACTGTATTATGAATATAGTTTTATTTTTTAATCATAGTGATGGGTTTCTCATATATGGATATCACTATAGTAGCTGTTGTAATTCCATTTTTTTTAACTTAGTAAGTTATTACATTACATACAGACAGAAAACTCCACAAATCATAACTATAAGCTTTGTGAATTACTACAGAGGAAATATCTGTTTAGCTACCAGTGAAAACAAAATATGAACACCTCAGAAAGTTCCTTTGTTTGTACCCCAATGCACATATTATCTCCTCTCTTCCCAAACCATCCTTCTGACTTCTGTGTTTTTGGTTTTTATACAGCATTTTATATACTTTTGTCTGGCTTCTTTTAACATTATGTTTATGAATAAAGATTGGTCCATGTTGTTGCATGTGGCAGTACGGTTCATTCACTCTCATTGATAGTAATATTCCATCAGAATGTTAGAATTTATTTGCTGTTTCTGTTGTTGATAGAAATTTGAGGTGCTTTCAGTTTGTGCTGTTCGAATAATGATGCTGTGAAGATTCTTGCATGCATTCCCGTTGAATACATGGGAGTAAAAGTGGGTCATATTTTTAAAACTTGAGTAAATAATGCCAGTTTTTCAAAATGTTTATATAAATTTACACTTCATAAGCAACATGTGGGTTTCGGTTATTCCAAATTCCTGCCAACACATGGGTATTATTAATCTTTGAAAATTTGGAACATTCTGGTTAGTATATATTGCTGTCTCCTTGAGATTTTAACTTTTATATCACTGTTTACTAATGATATCAAACATCTTTTAAAAGGATTACGGGGCATTAAGATTGATGAAATGTCTTGTTCTAAGTTTCTTGTCTCTTTATTGTAGTGGGTTGCTTTTTTTTTTTTTTTTTTTTATTACTTAAGATACAAGCCCCTTGTTGGATATATATTTTCTACAAATACCTTTTTCTGTGTGGCTTATCTTTCTACTCTTATTCAAGGTATACTTCGAAAAGAAGTTCTTAATTTTGGTATGGTTTAATTTATCAGTTTTTTTAAAGTTAGTCTTGGTTGTGTCCTGCTTAAGAAATCTTTGCTTACCTCAAAGTCATGAAATAATTCTCCTAGAAATTGGGAATTTTTTTTCTTTTACTTTTAGTGAGGGTTTGAAGTACATGTTCATTTTATTTTACCTTCAGTATGTATAATCATTTACATAGCACTATTTATTGAAAAGACTACCCTTTTCTCATGACTCTGAAGTGCCACCTTCAGCATAGATCAAATATGTATGTGTATGTACACACATGCATACCTATGTGCACATACCTGCCTTATTCTGGGTTCATTATTTCATTGATCTAATTTAATTTACCACATTTTCTTAATTATATAACTTTGAAAAGTCTTAATTTGATAGAGAACATCTTTACATTTTTTTTCTTGATTATCTTGGCTCTTCTCAGCCCTTATGTTTCCATATGAATTTTACAATAAGATTGTTAATTTATACCAAAAAGAAGTCCTACTGGGACTTTGATTAAAATTGAATTGTATATGCTGATCGATTTGCAAAGGAATGACATTTTATACTATTGGAACTTCTGATCCATGTATATTATAGATTTTTCCATTTATTTAGGCTTTCTTTAATTTTTCCAAATATTCAGTAGTCTGCTATATAAATTTCTCCTACATCTTTTATTAGATTTATTTGTAGGTATTTAATGTTGCTCAGTGCTAATGTAAAAGGTGCCTTTTAATTTTGATTTCTGATTGCTTATATAAGTACATTTTATTTTTTATGTTTTAAATAAAATGATCTGATTCTAATGATTTGATCCTCCATTATTTTAAATTTTCTACCTACACAGTCATGTCAGCTGCAAATAATGAGCTTTTTCCTTCTTTTCTATCCTTACACTTTTCTTTTTTCTCTTGCCTTGTTGCACTGGCTAGAACCGCTTGTCCAGCATTGAATACAAATGATGATAGAAGGCATCCTTTTAAACTTTCACTATTTCTCCATTAAGGTATGATGTTTGTCATAGCTTTTATTATAGAAGCACTTTGTCACAGTAAGGGCATTTTCTTCTATTCCTAGTTTGCTAAGAGTTTTTATCAAGAATGACTTGGGTGATGAATTTTATCAAATGCTTTTTTGTATATAGTTAGATAATTATATCATTTTTGTTTTTTATTCTTTTAATGTGGTGATTTGCATTGGTGTTTCAGTGTGACATCAGTCCTGTATTTCTGTAATAGATACAATTTGGTCATCATGCATTATCTTTTTTGTGTATTGCTAAATTTGGTTTTCCTTATTTTTTTTTAAATTTAATTTAATTTTTCCAATGTTCCAAAATTCATTGTTTATGGACCACACCCATTGCTCCTTGCAATATGTGCCCTCCTTAATACCTACCATCAGGCTCACCTATCCTCTCACCTATCCTCCCTCCCCTCCAAAACCCTCAGTTTGTTTCTCATAGTCCAGTTTCTCATGGTTCATCTCCCCCTCCTGAGTTCCCCCAACTTACTTCTCCTCTCCATCTTCCAGTGCTCTTTGTGTTACTCCTTATGCTCCACAAGCAAGTGAAACCATATGATAATTGACTCTTTCTGCTTGACTTATTTCATTCAGCATAATCTCTTCCAGACCCATCCATGTTGATACAAAAGTTGGGTATTCTCCTTTCTGATGAAAGCGTAATATTCCATTGTATATATGAAACATATCTTCTTTATCCATTCGTCTGTTGAAGGGCATCTTGGCTTTTTCCACAGTTCGGCAATTGTAGCCATTGCTGCTATGAACATTGGGGTACATATGGCCCATCTTTTCACTACATCTATATCTTTGGAGTAAATAGTAGTGCAATTGCAGGATTATAGGGTAGCTTTATTTTTAATTTCTTAAGGAATCTCCACACTATTTTCCAAAGTGGCTGCATCAACTTGCATTCCTACCAACAGTGTAAGAGGTTCCCCTTTCTCCACATCCTCTCTAACTAGTGTTGTTTACTGTCTTGTTAATTTTGGCCATTCTAACTGGTGTTAGGTTGGTATCTCAATGTGGGTTTGATTTTAATTTCCCTGATGGCTAATGATTTTCTTAGCCATTTTTTCTTTTTCTTGTGTCTTTTAGCCATTTTTTTCTTGTGTCTGTTAGCCATTTGTATATCTTCTTTGGAGAAGTGTCTGTTCATGTCTTCTGCCCATTTTTGGATATGATTATCTGTATTTTGGATGTTGAGTTTGAGGAGTTCTTTATAGGTCTTGAATGTCAGCCCTTTATCTGTAGTGTCATTTGTGAGTATCTTCTCCCATTCTGTGGGTTGCCTCTTTGTTTTGTTGACTGTTTCCTTTGCTGTGCAGAAGTTTTTTATCTTGATGAAGTCCCAAAAGTTCATTTTCCCTTTTGTTTCCTTTGCCTTTGGATACATGTCTTGAAAGAAGTTGCTTTCTAGTTACTGCCTATGTTCTCTTCTAGGATTCTGATGGATTCCTGCCTCACATTGATGTCTTTTATCCATTTTGAGTTTATCTTTATGTATAGTGTAGGAGAATGATTGAGTTTCATTTTTCTATACATAGCTGTCCAATTTTCCCAGCACTGTTTATTGAAGAGACTTTTGATATTTTCTTTTGGATTTTTAGACCTCTGTTTATTAGTGAGATTGGCCCATGTCTTTCTTCCTAAAAGCAGGAAGTTTTTTCTCTTTGTTCTGTGGAAGAGTTTGTATATAATTGGTATGATATATTTTTTGAATATGTGAAATACCATCAAGGAAGCCATCCTAGTTTAGAGTTTTCAGCCTTTTTTTTTTTTTTTTACTGTAATATATACATATTCAGGCTACAAATTTCCCCTCCTAAGGTATGGTGATCACTGTGACACAGTTTGTTGTATTTTATTTTTATTTTTATTATGTATTGATTTATTTTTATTGTGTTAACTTCTGTAGTCAGCAGTCCTCGAGTTGTTGGGTTATAGATGGATAATTCTAGTCACTGCCTCTATTGTAATAATTGTCTTCTCCCTGTGTTTCTGTGTCTTCACAGGGCAATCTTCTGTTTTCTCTACTCCTGGAAGGATACCAATCATATTAGATTAAGGCTCTATCATACTCTGCTGTGACCTCAGCTTAACTAATTTATATTTGCAATGGCTCTATTTCTGAATAAGGTCGCATTCAGAGGCATGAGTAGTTGGACTTTAGCATATCTTTTTGAGACATACAAGTCAGGGCAAGTTTGTTAATCATATTTAAATTTATGTTTCATGATTTTTTTTTTTTTTTGGTCTGCTCATTCTTTTATTGAGAGAGGGTTATAAAAACCACCCACTGTGATTATAGGTCTATTTTTATTCCTCCTTTGGTTCTTTCAGGTTTTGCATTTTATATTTTGAGGTTATATATTAGGTGTATAGAAATCCAGAATTTGTTATATTTCTCTGCTAAGTGTACCTTTTATCATTATACTGTCATTCTAGCTCTATCATGCTTTCCTGCCTTAAGCTGTACTGTACTTTTCTGATGTTAACTTAAACTTACTTATAAGCTGTCTTTTGGTTAGTTTGCATATTATATATTTTTCCATTGTGTAATTTCTACTTTTACTGTATCTTAGCCATAAGATGAGAGCAGTATATAGTTAGGTTCTGTTGTTGTTTTTGTTGATGTTTTTGTTGAAAGTCTGTTCTTTGAGTGTTTGGTTAACTTGCATTTAATTTTCTTATTGATTTGCTTAGAATCTTTCATCTTGCCATTTGCTTTCTATTCTTTGTTCTATTGCCCTATTCTCTTTTTCTTACCTTCTTTAGATAGATAATTACTTTGCCCTTTTCTCTTTTTTCAGCTGTATTAGCTGTAGAGTCTTTACTGTTCTTGTAGTAATTACCCTGTTGATTCCAACTTGGATTCTTAACCTATTAAAGTCTAATATTAATGCTTTTATCACATTCCAGACAGTGCAAGAACCTTTATACACTTCAACTTATTTCTTCTTCCAATTTCTACAGTGTCATGGTATTACCATATGTTTTATCTTTTTTTTTTTTTTTTAAATAAGTAGTCTCCACACCCAGCATAGAGCCCAATGCGAGGCTCGAACTCATCACCCTGCGACTGAGACCTGAGCAGAGATCAAGAGTCAGAGGCACCCTGGTATTTCCAAATGTTTTAAACTTGTATATTTTAGCTCCCGCATACCTAATTATAATAGTTCTTTCTAAATATATATTTGTATTCATTTACATTTACATTTTTAGCTTTTTCTTTATTCTTCATTTCCTATTTTATATCTCCAAGTTTCCTCTATACTTGTTCCTTTATATTCTGCCCAAAGAACATTCATTTGTATTTCCTTTACTTCAGTTTTGTTTACCTGAATATGTTTTTGATTCACCCACATTTTGAAAGGATATATATATATATATATGTGTACATATATATAAATAAAATAACTGCTGATCTTATATATAAGATCATATATATATATAAGATCTTATATATAAGATCAGCAGTTATTTTCCTCTAGCCCTTTGAAGTTATAATTCCACTCTCTGTTTTCTGGTTTCCACTGTTTCTGTTGAGAAGTCAGCTGTAATTTACTTACTGTTCCTTTGAACAATCACCTCACCCCTGCGGGGAGTTTTAATATTTTCTCAATATCTGTGATTTCTGAAAGTGTCACTGTGATGTGCTTACGTACTGTTTTCTTGGCTTTTATCTTAATTGAGACTTTTCACCATGTCTAAAATCTGTGGATCAATGTTATTCATTTGTTACAGAAAGTTCTAAGTTACTCTGTCTTCAAATACTGGTTTGGTCTTGTTTTTTTCCTTTATTTTTATACAGTACTCCAGTTAAACCTGTGTTAGACCTCTGTACTGTATCCCATTTATCTATTATGTTTTTTCTATGTTTTGCACTTTTTTGTATGTTTTGTCTGTGTATTTACCTCGGACCCTTTGTTTGGTTCATTAATTTTTTCAAAAATATGTGTGTAACATGCTGATAAAACCATTTATTTGGATTTAGTTCTAGGATTTCATTTGACTTATGATTTACATTTTCCCTTCAGAATTTTTAGTCTTTTATTTCCTTGAGCATATTAGGCATAGTTATTTTAATATCCAGTTCTGAAAACTTTATCTAAATTCCTTGTAGATAAGTTACTGTTGAATGTTTTTCTGTTGGTTTTAGGTCACATTGTTTTATCTTTCTGTGACTGACTATTTTTGATTGAATGTCATATATTGTCTATGAAAAGTATAGGGATAGTTTGAAAGCTAGCATGCACTTACGTTTATTTAGAGAAGATTTATATTGCTTCAGAAAGATGACCAAGGTACTGGCAATCCCAGATTGCCTTATTAATCCAGGCAGGGATCAGG
This sequence comes from Mustela nigripes, assembly GCF_022355385.1. Lineage (NCBI taxonomy): Eukaryota > Metazoa > Chordata > Mammalia > Carnivora > Mustelidae > Mustela > Mustela nigripes. The sequence goes on along the minus strand of NC_081557.1, from coordinate 146,446,186 downwards.
AAAAGTTGAAGTTGAGTTTACTCTCTCTTAAAGTTGGTCTTCTCTTAAAAAGTTCAGTTTTATTCAGGCTCCCAGCTATCACTAGCTCCACAGCTCTAATTTTGTCCTTTTATCCTCAGAAATTTGTTTGTCTCTTGTTATCTTCCATTGGCTATCAGATCCCTCTTCAGAGATGACCAGTCCTTCTAGGGGAAAACACATCTCCAAAAGGTGTGCAAACTATGTTGGGTTTCCTTCTTATCCAAGATCACAGCCCCATAATTCTTCACTGTCTTCCTTGGTCCTTCTCAGTGCTTTTTGATAAATCCTTTTGCTTTTTAATAATTACCTGCATTTTTTAAACTCTTACTAGAAGGGTTGATGGTAGTTACCTAAGTTCATCATGTAAATAATAAAATATTTTCACTTTTTTTCTACTGAGTTATAATCTTTAAGATGGCTATTTAAAAATCTGTAGTTCTATGTGGATCATCAAACATTTTCATTTGTTCATATTTTTTTTTTTGCACAATATCTTAGCATATGGTTGGATGTACATCCTGACCAGAATGCTTTAAGGGATATAAAGAGATAACCACTAAAATGTATGGATATCCAAAGTTGTACTATATATGGTTATATTATGTTTCAAATATATAAAGTTTAGCTGTTAATAAGAAAAACTTTTTTTAAGCTTAGTATTATTTTGGCCATCTATCTCTTTTTATGACAGAAAAGATACTGACATTTTTCAAATTCCTTTAAGATTCTTTGGGCTATCTTCTTATCAGAAATTGGGCAATCTTATTTGTTTTTAAAGTCCTTTATTTTATTAGTACTTTTTGGAAAAACCAATTAATAAAGACTTAATTTATATAGAGAAACTTTTTTGGATTATGTATTAACTCATACTTTTCATTTATATATCAGAATACTGTTTTCTTTTTTCATCTTTGCAGAGATTCAGAAATGATAATTATTTGTCCCTTGTTTGTTTGTTCTTTAAGTTTATTTTCCTACTTACTGATTGAGTTTTTAACTAAAGTTATCAAGGATTCCATGCACTTCCAAGATTAGGGATAACATCAATCTAAAGACTCAATTCTTTTCTGTCTTCACTGATTACAGACAGGGAACACAATCTCTTCAGCCTGGACCTATGTAGAAGAATTTGGAGAAAATAAACAGGTAAGAAAAAGTCTTTTAGGAATATTAAGTGATATATTTAGTTTTCAGAAAGCCAGTTATAAATTATTCTTATGGTTATAAGAAGAGAATTTAAAATTGTCTAAAAAAGCTTGTGAAATATTTGGTTATAATAGCTTTATTAATTATAGATTTGTTAAGAAAAGTTTTAAAAAGTTAACTGGTTTCCATATTTCAGGTTCTTCTCAAAGCTTATAACATACCTAGTGTATGTTTTGAACCACTACATGTGGTAAACAGTATTTTAATGTAGATGTTGTTGGAGTGAGTGTATTATATGTAGATTTTCAGCATTTCTCAAGTTTATCTGAAAAATTTTTATCTATTTTTTTTAACTAATAAAACAACAATTATTGTTGATGCAACTTAGAATAAAAGTTATTTACTAGGATTCATGCTTTAGTTTTTCCAACATGGTGCTGAAAGGATAGGTTTTAGTAGGATATTAAAGGTAGTTTATAGTTTAAATAAAGATTACTTTCATTCAGCTTCCTTTTCACATGTTGAGGCAAAGAGAATGTTGTGGTTCCCTGGGTAGAATCCATGTACTAGTTCTGTGTTCTTAAGTAAATTAACTTTTATCTTTCTGTGCCTCAATTTCCTTGTTGAAGAGGAAAATAATAGTATTTGTTTTGCAAGGCTTTTATAAGGTTTAAATAGTGCTGATGTTGTGTATAGGTAGCTTTGGCACTTATTAAGTACTCAATAATTAACTCATTAATAGAACTCATGCATTAGATACAAGGAAATGTATTTATTATGCTTGAGGCATATGACTTTATTTTTGTATATCTTAATCTTAACATAAAATTCAAATATGGATGCTATTCACAGAAATTCCTTTTACAAGATTCTGTAGTTCAAATTTTGAATTATGAGGACTAATTTTACTGATAGAAATGAGACTTGAAAAGAGTTGCCATCTTTTCTAAGGCTTTTATTCTCTCTTAACTTTTGCCCAGATAGTTTTTCTAGTGAGCTGTAGTTTTTGAGCCATACTGAAACCTAGATAACTGTAGCGCTCAGATAATAATTTTCTCATATAGGTTGCTTTTCTATTAATCTCTTCCAAATGGTTTAGGAACTGTCTTGAAAAGGAATTTGACATAATCTATTAAACAAATGTAACAGACTGGAAACTCTAGGTGTGGTTTGTTTGGTCTCTTTGGTTTTTTGAAAGGAAATCAGTTTGATTTAATTTCAGTACAAATAGCTCGACACCTGTTTTACATTTGGTCCTCTTTGAGTTCTTTTTTCATTTTTTTGTTACAGCTGAGCCTCTGAGGGCATTTGAATTTGTAATCACTGTGTTTAACATAGTTCAAGAATATTTGTTTTATTTTTAATGTTTGCCATTACATACTAGCTCTATTAAAATTTCTTCCCAAAGGGTTTTTAATGTTTATTCAGTTAAATAACAGTTTCTAAGGTCAAACGAGAGTTTGGGGAATGGTGTGTAGTACATACTGCCTTAGGAAAAATCATAATGCTTATTAGTGTATAAAAAATCACTGCAGTAGCAAACTGTGTAAGTGTTAAATCCAGTTTTACTAAAATTTTTTCAGTATTTTATTTGGCTTAGGGATTCTTGTTTTGAGTACTTCAATTGTACAGTGATATACGTTGGGAAACACTGAAACTAACTGAAAGAAACACTTGGGTTTTGTTTATAACCTTAAAAAAGTATAACAAATACAATAAAGTGCACATTTAAAGGGTAGTACACTTTGGTCAGTTTTGATTTATGTATATATCTGTGAAATGATATCACAGTCAGGAAAACATTTTGCCACTCCTACAGTAACCTGTTCCTTTGTCTTCTTTTCCAGGCAACCACTGATCTGATTGCTGTTACTATAGATTAGTTTGCTTTTTCTAGAATTTCAAACCTTTGTTTTTTGAAAGCTTAAATAACAATCTTTAGGTAATTTAGGATGAAATAGTAGTAATATCTTAAAAATACGAGTACAGGTATCTGACAATTATGTTTATAAAAATTGATATATACTGTCAAAGTTTCACAGCAAGAATTTGAAACAAATCACTCAAAATTAAATAAGAAATAAATTGTAAATTTAAAAAACAATTAAAAACAAAAACAGATGATTTTTTCCCCAAAACTGAATCTGAAAAACAGAGAACTAACCAACTAGAACTTTATAAGATAAAGAAGTTAGAGATAATAACTCTCATACTTATACAGCCACCATTACTAGGATTATCATACTGAAAGCCTCCTAAAAATCATCTAAAACATAAAAACTTACCTAAGCTATTATATGAGCCTAGTCTTAGAAAAAAACATTGGTCGTGTCTACTTCTTGCTCTTTTCTGTCAGTTGCCTATAGCAAAAATTAAGTAAAGGTTAAAAATACCTTGTTTTGGTCAATATTTAATTGTAATAGGGAAAGTAAACTAGATAAAAATGCCAGTAAATTTGATAATAACTAAAGTGTGCTAGCCAAAAATATTACTTAAAAATTCTTGTTAATAATTTTTAAATATGTCATAAGTTATAAGTTATTTAATAAGTAGTAATTTTGAAAATTTCCTCTTCTGTTTTACAGTTAGTTCTTGGTAATTCTTTCCTAGGATGGAAAGGACAAAATAATTGATAAATGTCATTTACACTGTAATAGAGATTTTTTAAATCTCTCTTTGAATCCAGCCATGTTTTCTGTTCTGCATATATACAGTGCTGTGTTAACATGTTAACTTGTTAATAGGCAGGTGAAGTTTAGTGAAAGAAAGTTACTGAGTTGTTTCAGTTATGGCCTCTTTGAATTTTAGAAATTGAAATAATAAAATGGTGAAATAAAAATTTTTTCAAAAAATTTAGTAAATTTCCTATAGAAATCAAAAGAAGTACTTAAAGTATGTATTAAAGTTATGGGATATGTATTAAGGGTATGGGAAATGTGTTTCATAGATCAAAATATCAGGTGCTTCATTCTCATACACTGCTTTTAGGAGGGTAAAACAGTATAGCTATCTTAGAAAACAGTATAGTTGCCTCTAAAGTTAAACATAAAATTACCTTATGATCCAGCAAGTTGATTTCTAGTTATTTACTTCAGAGAATCGAAAGCATATATCCACATGAAATTTTGTACACATTATTCCTTAGCAGCATTATTCTTAATAGCCAACAGAGAGAAACAACCTAAATATCCATTGACTGATGAGTAGATAAACAAAATGTGGTATATTCATGCAAGGAATCCAAAGAGGAATGAAGTTCTGATATATACTACAACATGGGTGAACCTTGGAAACAAATGCTAAGGAGGTAGTTTAAAAAGACAACATAAATTGTATGATTCCATTTTTTTTTTAAAGATTTTATTTATTTATTTGACAGAGAGAGAGAATCACAAGTAGGCAGAGAGGCAGGCAGAGAGAGAGGAGGAAGCAGGCTCCCCGCTGAGCAGAGAGCCCAATGCGGGGCTTGATCCCAGGACCCTGAGATCCTGATCTGAGCCAAAAGCAGAGACTTTAACCCACTGAGCCACCCAGGCGCCCCCTTCCATTTTTATTAAAAATCTAGAACAGGCAAATCAATAGAAACAGAAAAATTAGTGGTTGCTGGAGCTGGGGGAGAGGAAAGAAAGGAGTGACTGCTAAATGGTTCAGAGTTTCTGTTTAGGGTGATGAAAATATTCTGGGTCGTGTTTCTGGTTACATAACTTTGTAAATCTATTAAAAACCACTTGAATTATACTTAAAAAAGGTACATCAAAAAGGGAGTGGATTTGAAGGTAGAACTTAAATAGTTAAGGAGAAGAAGAAAAATAGTTAACAAGGAGAAGAATTATGAAGAATGTACTTACTTAATGGAAAGTTAAAGAGTATGGTCAGAAACAAATCAGAAGAAACAGATAGCTAAAAAAGTGTAGGAAGACACTTGGAGCAAATTCAGTGTAAGGTCTCCATTAAGGGTTTCCTCCCTCTTTTATATGAAGCAGAGAAGCAGTTTGAGAATCCATGGTGTTTGGTCAAGATGTGTAAGAGAATTAGAAACAAACAAATGAGACAAATAGAGTAAAGCAGCGTGTACATCCATTGCTTAAATTTTCACTGAGAAGCATCTTGGTGGTGGTTTATCTCTTGTGTTGGTCAGAGAAAGGTAGTAGACTGAATTAACACAAAAGTGGAACTGGAAGAATGGTGGTGAAAGTGCTGCCAGTCTCTGCACTTGCTCCCAGGTCAGTGGCACAGCAGTTCCTGCCTATTCACTTTCTTGCTCAATATAGCCACAGCTTCCATATGGTTGGGAATTGGGGGTCCTTTTAGCCATTACTGCTTGATTAGAATAGGCACTTAAGGTTAAGCCTGTTTCCAGTATAGATCAAAGTTACTCTATGGAAGTGTATTCTTTCCAGATATAAATATGAAATTGTAGGCAATTTGCTCAAAATGCTATCTCTAATCATTACATTAGAGCAAACTCCATTTATTTATTTTTGCAAAGGGCCTTTTCTTCAAATGAGATTCTTAGATAACATTTAGCATATAAAACGGGAATGCAGAGCTGCGTGGTTTGAATGGGAAATGTGGGGGTGAGTGGGTGCAAGCAGCAGCCAGATAGCTGAGAGCACTATTTACTGTATTTCTACCCTCTAACAACCTCTTATTAGACAACCTCTAACAAACACTTTCCCCAGCCCAGTTTTGAGAAGATATACAGAGTGAAAAAGCTGGTCAAGTAGAAATAATACTTTCCTAGGAATTAGGAGACCTAATTTTTAACTCTTTTTTCTTCATTTAACTGTGGGAGTAGCCAACAGTCACTTAATCAACCATCTTTGGTCTGTGTCACTCTTCAGTGAAAGGTGGTTAGAATTTCAGAGACTTCTGAGGACCAACCTATTCCTGGTTTATGATTTTGAATTAGAGAATTTGATTAGCTAAAAATTTTTATTATAAACAATAAAAAGTCAAACAAATAACAATAGATCAAAAGGCTTGAATACATACTTTACTAAAGAACATGTTCAGATGGGCAACTAAACACATAATTAGTTATGAGGGATTAGTCATGAGGGAAATCCAAATTAAAACCAAAATGAGATTCCATTTCACATACTGGGATAGTTATGATTCAAAACACTGGCAATACTAAATGTTGGTGAGGACATGGAACAGAGCTTTTGTATTTTACTGGTATGAATGTAAAATGGTCACATTGGAGAACAGCTGAGCAGTATCTGTCTGTCCAAAGACCCAGCAGTTCCACTCCTAGTTATTTACCCAAAAGAAATGAAAACATATATCCACAAAAAGACTCATATGAGAATATTCATAACAGCTTTGTTCATAATAGTTGAAATTTAGAAACAAATATTTATCTGTCAGCAGGTAAATGGATAAAAAATGTTATAGTGTATACATACAATAGAATACTGCTGAATAATAAAAAGTGACATACACAGCATAGTGAATCTTAGAAATTATATTGAGAGAAAGAAGCTAGGCTTAAGATATTTTAAAAAATACATTTTGTATGAAGTCTAAGACAAATCTAAGCTATAGTGAGAAATCAGAAAGTGGTTGCCTCCTGCAGAAGGGCTATTAACTGGAAAGGAACACAAGGAACTTCTGGATTGATGGGTATATTTTATATCTTGTTGCATAGGTTTATAGTTATCAGAACTCACTGAAATGGGCACATAGGATATATGCATTTCACTGTATATAAATTTGTACCTCAATTTAGAAAGTATTAAGACAGTTGAATAATTCTTAGTGTAAAACTTAAATTCTGAAATTGGCTCTGTCATTCCCTTAAGAAGGGAAAAGGGGAGGACAGATCCAAGTCTTGAGACAGAAACAGTGGGATTGAAGAGTTAAGAATATTCATTGGGAAGAAAAACCAGGGGTGGGCAAGTAAGTATATGCTAGGAATTCTGACTGACCTAATTTATTTCATAAAAATCAGTGATGCTTCCTGATTTTTATTTTCTGTGATATATATTATATGTTAGATCTAAGGAAAACACGATTCATCTAGGTTTATGTCAGTAGTTACTATCTTAAGTTTGATATGTATTGTATTTTCTGATTACCCAGATTTTTTCTGAATATATTTAGATTCTTGTAATAAAATTTACTTTTGAAATGCTTATAAAATCTTATGAACAGTGAAGCTTTTCATTTCCTAATTTTCATAGTATTCGGGGGAAATTTTTTTCTCTTGATTTATCCTGTATGAGTGAGGTCAAATTTTGTATTTCAATTTAGTTTCCTTAGAAATTTGAGAAGACAACAGTTAATTAGTGTATTTTTAAATTAAAGGTTTACAGTAGGAGACTATATAAAATGCCCATTTTCAGACCTAAGTACTAAGCCAGTAGCCAGTTGCCTGGCTATTTTCTTTGTGAAATCATTCTCTGAAGATGTCTCTTATCTACATTTCAATGAACAGCCTGCATTAACTGTTGCATGGGTGTAAACCCAAAGTGAAAGTGATTTCTCTGAAAACTACATTTTCCCCACCTACAGAAGTATAACTAGTTAAAGATCTGCTCTTCTAAATCGAATTGTCTATGGCCACATTGTTAAAAATTAAAAGAGAAAGTTGTATCATAGATGCCTGTCTAATAAATAATTGTCTATATTTGTGTAATATTCTTTAGGGGGAGAGAATCAGAAATTCTTTTAAACAATTTGAATTATGGAAGCACTAAGATTTTTGTTAATACTAAATACCATACCATTTAGGCACAGTGCCTCCTTCAAGAAAAACAATTCTGTGATACCTATTTACCCTACTTTGGATATTAGGAAAGCAAATGGTATCAAAGTAATTCCTTATCCAACTTCAAAATACTGAAAATATTTTGAACTGGATATTTTAAATGTATTTGTCTTTTTGGAACAGACTGCTTTTATTGCTTTTATGGTACCACTAATAAAAATAAAAAGATTATAAAATTAATCAAGTTAGAGTTTTATAGTGTTAGAAATTAAACATATTTAACTGATTTTTATTTTTTCCATTTTTTTTTTTCTTAACTAGGTCCTTACTGATGTTGCTTGAGCTTATTCTCCTGCAGTTGATCACATTCCTGTTGGCTAAATATTAAGTCCCATGACAACATTAAGTTAATGCTTATATGTTTTAGGCCTCATCTATAAGACCAGGAAAATACAGAAAAAACTTGACTTGTGCATTAGATTACCTAATTCATTTTTTTTCATTCCTAGAAACACCATAACTTTTATAAATAATCATTTTATAGTCATTGTTAGGCCCTTGGCTTATTCTACCCTAAAGAACATAGTTGAGTTTTTGGAAAGTACAGGATTTACAAATTTGGTCTTTAATATTCATATACACACAAAAACATAACAATGAAGCAGGAAATTATTGGTGCATAAGATGAATGTTTATTGTGGAATAGTAATACTTCAAATATAACTGGTTTTTAAAAAATAATTTGGTTTTAATTTTTGGATTTTTCTATACTATAAGTTGATAATGGTTTCTTGAAGTTTATTTTATAAACACGATTCATTTTACTGTTTTATGGTACAAGTAGGAACGCTAATGTTAAATTGGTATATTGAGTTATACAGAAGTTTATATTAGTATTTAAATAATGAAATATTGGACAGTTAGTTTACACCAAATGTTTTTGCAGCCCAGGGGAGAATGTTTCTGCTGGCTTGATGCCAAATACAGTTTCAAAAAAAAAAAAATAAGCAAATATGAATTCGCTGGTTTTTAATCTTTTCTTCATGGACTACCCTTTAGCATCAGAACCAAATTTAAAAGGAGCTGCATTGTAGAACAAGGGAAATCAGAGGTTCTCTTTTTTCTTTGATCAAACCCACAAAACAATGAATAGATACGCAAGTAAAAGATATCCAAGAATGCATTCTAGTAAGATCTCTGAAGTTTTGTGTCAGTGAAAGAAGTTGCGTCAGTGAAAGAAACTTGCGTCAGTGAAAGAAACTTCTAGTAAAAAACCATTAGAATTTGCAATGCTCTGAATGTTGAAACAGTCTTTACCAGCAAAATAGTATTAGCAGGATTTTGAATGTTAGAACATTATGTCAAACTGTGATTATAGTTTTAATGCTTTGTCTCTTTGAATTAAATTTGTATCCATAAAGATGTGCAGCATAATTGTTCATGTATTTATTTACAGACTACAATTTTCGTCGCAGCTCAGTAAATAGTCTTTCCCCTGTTAGTGCTACTTTCTCTTCTGGGACTCCCAGCGTGCTTCCTTATACTTCAAGGCCTTATTCTTATCCAAGCTATCCCTTGTCACCAACAATATCACTTGCTAATGGCAGCCATGTTGGACAGCGACTGTATATCTCCAATCAGGCCTCATTCTTCTGAAGAAGATACTGTAAACATGCGTATGAAAGTTTCTTTGTAAAGCATGCAAATTAAAATACTGTTTTATTTTAGAATCGGGTTTGCACATTTGGTTTTAAAATGATAAATACATATTTATTTCAACATAGTAAACATCAACCATAATTCAGAATAACCTACAATTGCAGAACTTGTAAAAATGCTAAGTTTAAAAAGTTATTCAGTAGTTTCTCTTGATAAAGGTATAGCAAACTACTCTTCTTTTTAAACTTTTGGGATTTTAAATACTTCTAATTCCTGAGTGGGCAGTAGAACCCAATAGTTTATGTTAAATTTTTGCATAATAGCTTTGCCAAATAGCATTTCACAAATATTTAAGCACTTGCAGACAATGGTTACACTACATTTGATTACCAAGGATCACTATCTGTATTAGAGATTGTAACAGTTATATTATATAACCAGAAGCAACTAACTATTATGTAGAAAGAAATGAAGGGCAAAAATTAAGATACAAATCTTTTGCAGTACGAAAGGAAAAGCAGTCTACCAATGTGGTCCTTGAAAATAACTATAAATATTTTACTTAATTACCTGTTATAGAAATAAATTTTAATTTTGCTGTTAATGTATTTCAGGTTTTTATAGTTATACTTCTTTTGTGTTTTTGATATTCACTGTATAGTTGTTTGACTAATAAGTGTTATGGTTTTTTAATGTTGAAATCATGTGTTGTTTAATTTTTGTACGTGAATTCAAATTCTTTGACATTAAATATGTGATGCTTCTAATATGTATGTGTTTTATTTTTGTTTATTAGTATACACAAAAAAGTTAGCTCTCACAATCATCTTGACCTTTTCATGGGCTAAGTGACTTTATGGGACCAAAGCAAAGGATATTGCAGACCAAAAAAAGTGTTTGTTTTGTGAAACATAGTAACCAAAATCCTTTTCAGGAGCCAATAGAAATAATTTATTGGTGAACCCAATGAAGTTTTCTTCTTTTACTTATGAATACTTAGTGAATCCTTTCATTTTGGCTGTTTAATGGTTTGGTAACTAATGATGATTTACATAATAATCAGGGACAAAAATTTTTCCAGCCTTAGATACCAGACATTAACTTTGTTGATTAACTCATTATGTAGGAGCATAGAACATGGGATTTCCATACATAGAATATGAAATGGTTGCAAATATTTCTTCTAGCTTAAGTTTCTAGCAGAAGTTAAATGGAGAGTAAATTACAGTTGACCCTTGAACAACTGGGTGGAATCACTTATACAAGGATTCCGTACAGTACTGTAATATATTTCCCTATGATTTTATTAATAATGTGTTCTTTTCCCTAGCTTTAATGTAAGAATACAGTATATAATACATATAACATACAAAATATGTGTTAATAGAATGTTTATGTCACTGGTAAGGTTTCAGATCAACAGACTCTGAGTAGTTAAGTTTTGGGGGAGTCTAAGGTTAAATGTGGATTTTTGCCTACATGGGGATTGAGATGGGGCAGTTGGTGCCCCTGAGCCCCATGTTTGTTGTTCAAGGGTCAACTGTAGTCTCATTTTTTTTCACCCTCTATGGAATGCTCATTCCATATAACCATATGCAGTATTTAATTTTCCAGGTTACAGCCTTAGATTTTCTAATTTAAATTAGCATAGATATTATACTAAACCAAAATTAATTTTTTTTCCTGACATAGATTGTATAGCTTTTGCAGTTTAAATACCATGACTTACAGGTTCATATCACTCTTTTGGCAAACACATAGAGTGTTTATTTAGTCAGCTACTGTGCTAATAACCTGGGGATATGGAGGTGACTCTGTTTCCAAACCAAAAGAAAACATATTAATATAGTTTTTCATAGGAGTGTTTGTAATGGCCCAAATAATCACAGTTACAAGTTCCCAAGCATTTTCATTAAACAAACAAACCCACATTGAGAGAGCTTACCAGCCACACACACTAATATGATGGAAAATATGTAAGCCTTGGTTATCATATTAGATTACCACTTCTGCCAGGTAACAGTTCTTTTTTTTTTTTTTTTAATTTATTTTTTTCAGCGTAACAGCGTTCATTGTTTTTGCACCACACCCAGTGCTCCATGCAATCCGTGCCCTCTCTAATACCTACAACCTGGTTCCCCCAACCTCCCACCCCTCACCCCTTTAAAACCCTCAGATTGTTTTTCAGAGTCCATAGTCTCTCATGGTTCACCTCCCCTTCCAATTCCAGTTCTTTGAACTTGGAGACAGTTTTTTGATCTGTCTGGGTCATACTTTAACATTTGTAAAATGGCAATACACACCTTCTAATGTTAAAAACACCTGTCAAGTAGAAGGCACTCAAATGGTAGTTGATATTATTTGGATATAATTATATAAATCATATACTATTTGTACAAGTCTTTCATCTCCTCTCCCTTCAGGCAGAAATCTGGAACATCAGTACATTCATGTCAAACACTGTCCATTTATATATTATAGATGAGCAATTAATTTTGTTCATGCTGCACATGAAATTTCATTTGGTTTGTGAACATAGATGCTAATTACTTGTTGCTTTAATTCTTATAGGCTGTATAAAGCCTTTGATTCAAATAAGGGCTTCCCTAGTTAGTTCATCACAAATTATTATGGATAAAAGCCTCTTAGCTATTTGATACAGCTCACGGGTCAGGGAAACAATTCTTAAGACAGTCCTTTATCAGATTCTCTGTGCAACTTTATGCAAGGGACCATGGCTGAGATGTGGAGTAGTCCTATTATGGAGCGATGATCTATTTTGCATAAAATCCCTTCTAAACAAATCAGAAGACTATGCAGAAAGCTTAACCTTATTTCTCTAGTTTAAATCTTTTATAGTGTTACAGTGGAAAAGAGTTCTCTAACTATGACTTAACATCTTGTAGCCATTATAGAAAAGGTTGTTAAGTAATTTAAAAAGAACATGCACGGCAAGAAAGTACATATGTCAAAGGAAAAAGATGAACAAGAATCGCAAGTTATTTTTCCAAAAGGCTAAATTCTAAAATTTTAAAATATCAATAAAAGACCATCCACTCAACGGGCGCCTAGGTGGCTCAGTTGGTTAAGCATATGAATTGATTTCTGCTCAGGTCATGAGCTCAAGGTTGTGGGGTCTAGCCCCATGTTGGGCTGTGCGCCCAGAGTCTGCTTGTCCCTCTCTCTTCACTTGAGCTCTCTCTCCCTCAAAACTCTTTAAAAGAAGTACCATCTACTCGAGAAAAATGGATAAAATAGGCAGATAACAGATCGCCCTTAAATGTGTAAAAAGATGCTTTATCTCAGAAGTGCAAAGAAAGTTCAGATTTTCAAAGAAATCTGAGAAATTCAAAGGTCTGATAAAGTTTTGGTAAGATTTTAAAGAAGTATTCTCATTTTACTGCTGAGATTATAAATTGGTATGATTCATATAAAGAACAATTTGGCAGCAGTTGTCAAAAATTACAAATACTTCAATCATTTGACCTGCAATCCTAATGTTTTGGTGATTCATTGAAACATTTTTTATAGCCCAATCAATACCTGTCATCATGGGACTGATTAAAATGATACATTTATTGGTGCATATTAAGAAATAAAAAAAGAGACACTCTTTATTCCTAATATAGAAAGAGATAATGTTAAGTGAAAAAGAGCAAAGTTCAGAAGTATGTGTGCAATATGCTGTATTTTGGAATAAGGAAGAAGACATTTGTGCTTATATTTGCATACCAGCCAATGGAAGACTATACAAAAAATTAAGTGATTATGAGAAAGCAGGTAAGATTACACTTTAAAAGTTCCCTTTACTCCAGACACAATGTGACTATCTATCTTACCTATCTATCTATGTCTCTGTCTAATCTATCAACTATCTTTTTTTTTTTTTTTAAGTAAAAATACATATGTTTTCAGAAACAAAAGATCCCTAAGGAACCATGGTCTGAACACAAGGACAGTAGGAAAAGCTACACTGATCATTGATGACTGATTGACCAAAAGTTGGGTTTTGAGTAGGGATCCATGGTAAAATACACCCAGATGGTAAATGCAATGCGATGTAACAATGCAAGCAGCTGTGTACTTCACTACTTTTGACTCAATGGGTCCAGTGTACTTCAAATATGTCACTATGAAATATATCATGTTTATAATCTCTGGTAGGAAGAACATATGAAGACTCCTCAGGGAACAAAGCCGGGTTCTCTGAAACAAATAATTTGCCTTTTTGAGAAACTGCTGTTAGAGACTATTATGAACTTGGTTGTTACTTGATCACCAAGTTCATAAAGCTGAACATGTTCAATAGCACTACTGTCTAGCAGAAATGGTGTATGACAGTCCGAAGTATTCTTGCTATGCTGCCGATCCTTACTCTCTGTTTCTAAAATTCGTTGGCCAAGGGGAAAAAAATGGGAACCTAGTACTCTAAGGATAATGGAAGTCACCAAAATCTAAATCTCTTTACACATTTTCTAGAAACTATGCAGAACAATAGCAAAAGCAAATAAAACCACATATGATCCACACCTTCAGCATAATGAGAGAACACTACACAATTTGCAAAATAGCTGTAAGTAAAAAATAAATACGGAAATGAGTTCCAGGACAGTTATTTTTTGAGCTCTTGATGCAACACTTTGTAGAGAGCAGAGGTATGTTGGGGTCTGGAAAACCAAATAGGAAAAAAAAAAGAGTAGAGGGTCAAAGGGTGAGCCAACAAGGAAGCCCATCCCAACAGTGAAAATACTAAAAATAATAATAATAATAATAAAAATTCTGGTATGTACAAGCAGCCTTGGAAAAGCAAAGTTTCCGGGGAAAGGAGGATTCTTTTGTTTAATATGTCATAAGTTAATTCAGGCCAACATAAAGTTTAAAAAGGTGTTTATATAACCCAAGTGTCTCTCCACATTTAAACACAGTGACCTTTAATACCATGATACAGACACTCCAAAATCAGCAACAGAAGCCACTCTCAGAAAGACAGGAACAGTAGCACTGCTGTTTCTATCAAGTAGAAATGGTATCCTCTCTCACCCCTAATTTAAAAGAGTTCATCATTGATCTCGTGTATTCTACATGTAGACTCCTTATATTCACTCATTCAGCAGATATATATTTTATGCCTACTTATTCCTGTTGTAATTAGTGTCGGATGAGCATACTTTGTCTTCTTTTGGAGCTGATATGTAAAACTCTCTGGGTGGAAGCTTCTAGATTGTTTGATAACAGAGGTATGACTGAGAACCATTAGTCTCCACACCAATATCCAGTCCTCAATAAATAAGGTGATCATCAGGATTGCACAAAATTCTATATAGCACAAATGTTAAGGTGAAATACCTCAGCTCTGATTAGGCAATTATGTACTCATTACAAAAGGGCTCTGTAGAATGTTCTCCAACAATAGGTAATTCTTAAAAGGCAACCTTCAGAGAACACTGGAGAGAGAAAAGCACACCAAATTTGTCATCCACCGAAGGATCTTTGACCCTTGAATTGGCTGCCTAGGGTCTCTTAAGCCAATCCCACTTGAGTATCTACTCCCGGACCTTTTAAATACCCCAATAGAACCACTGAAATCTTAGGCACCACATCAGGAAAATACGGCGTGTGAATTAGGAAAAATCGTTCTCTAAGCAGAGAAGGGGAGTTTCCAGTTAGAAAAATGATACATGAAAGATGGCATTGCGAGGCACCATAGCATGCTGAGGGAAGCAGTCTGGAGTCCTTGCGGGCACACATCGCAGGGCGGGCAGAGGGATGAGAATGAGGAGGGAGCCCAGCTGTTAGCCTGGAGAGGAAGGTGGGTGTCAGGGCACGAAGGGCCTTGTACGCCACGTTGAGGTGCTCCTGCTTTATCCTGTGGCACCTGAGAAGCCAGGTACCAAAGGGCCTGAAACGGAGAAAAGAATGATCATTCGCATTCCAGAAAGGCAGATTGGAGATTGGTTAAGGCCTTGAGGAGGAGAGCTGGGTTAGGAAGCCATTCCAGGAACCCAGGTGAGAGACGGCAACAGCAGGGCTATCTATATGTGACAGGCTTGGGGGTGGGGGGTTGCGGAAGGCGTACCCCGGAGATCCCTGGAAATGACTGGAGGTACCATTTGGGGAAGAGGGAAGAACCCAGAAGAAGCTTTCCTCTCTGGTGAGATGAGGTGGCCTGCTGGGTACGGTACGGTAGCCTGGCAATTAGCTTCTTTTGGGTGCTGCTGTATTCTCGCCGGTGTCCCAAGGGGTGGAAGCTCGAAACTGCATTTTCCAGGCGCTCCTGCAGCTGAAGTTCCGGACTTGATTCTGCTACGGGGCTGTCCCCACAGGAGCTTTGGGGTGTGGGAGTGACGTAGAGGCTGTCCTCCTACCGTTCGATACACTGGGGGAGAGGAGGGTGTTTCTAGCGGCAGAGGCCGCTCTCGCCATCCGCTTTGCAGGGGTGAGGCGGTGGCTGTGCTCAGAGCAGCACCCGCACCTGCCCCGTGGCTGAGGGCGGCTCAGGGGAGTGATTCGGAAAACCCAACGGTCGGGAGGTGGCTCCTGACTTCGACCTCTGTCTAGCAAATCGTGTAAGCACTCGGTTTCCCGTGTGAAACCCCTTCCCGAGGAGTTCTCTAGAATGGCTTCTGTCCCCTGCACCGAAGGGGTGGGGAGTCCGCGCCTGCCCGTCTTCCCTCCGGACGGGCCCGCCGTCCCTCCAGCCATGTCGCCGGCGACCTTCATCACTCCCCGAGTCTGCAGTGCCACAGCCTGGGTGCCCACGCGAGCGGCGAGAGTGCCCTGCTTCACGCTGCTTTTTTGTTGGAGGTGCGGGGCAAGGAGAAAACAACGAGCCTTTCCCCTTTACCTAGATTTGCCGAAAATTCCCCAAAATACTGCATTTCAGAGGCCCCTGTTTCCGAGTTGCCTTTTCTCAGAAGCCCTTGTCAGGCCGGTGATTCCTCCCCAGCAAAAGTTATGACCCTTTCCGGATGGGATCTTTCGAGAACAGTTTTCTTTACCTAACGTCTCCTGCAGGGGGCAACATCCTCCAGTGTATGAGGACAGAGCCCGCAACGGGCGGCGTCCGCCCTCTGGCTTGGCGAGGATTGCAAGAGCGTTTTGGAAGGAGAAAGTTGCAAAAGCGCTTGCTTGATTCCTAGTCTATATTCCTTGGATGAAGGGAAATTATACACACACAAATATATATGTGTGTGTGTATATACATATTTTTTTATTATTATTTTTTTTAATAAAAAAGATTGAAAGAATGTGTGTTCTCTTAAGTCAATCTTCGCTGACCACATGTGTAATGTTCATTGTACTCCCAGTGCTTGGAGGGCCCACATAATCTAAAAGCATAAATGACCACCTGCTGTAATTTGTTTGCTTTCCAAGAGCTGGAAAGAGCTCCCAGGACCGAGGGACAGAGGCATCACCATTCCTTGTGCATTTCATCAGTTGAAACTTACCTGACTGCCTCATTGAGGCACTGTGTTGTGTGCTGGGGATACAAAAGGGGAAAAAACAGGGTTTGTGAACTTGAGTTTAAAGAAAAAAGATTAATGTTTGGCAATAAATCATTTTAAAGATTTCTTTCAATCTGATGTTTAAAATGTTTGTTTTTCAGAGACATTGATGGGGCACATCATTGTCTTCTTACTTTATCTATGGGCCTTGAAAGGAGAGGTCACCTTTACTCTCTTCCTACTGCACCTGGTTTTTGACCACCAAACGGCAGCATTCGGAGAGGCCTTTGCCAGATCCTCACTTGCTTTGACTTTCCTGTAGTATTTGAAGCCATTTCTTTTTTTCTTTTAAATATTAATTAATTTTAATGAGGGGGAGAGAGGGGGAAAGCATGCAAGTGGGCGGAGGAGCAGAGGGCAGACCCCATCCTGAGTGTGGAGCCTGTGGAGGGGCTTGATCCAGACCCTGAGAATACAACCACAGCCAAAATCAAGAGTCTGAGGCTTTACTGACTGATCCACCCAGGCACCTCAAGGCCGTTTCTTAGAAAGCTTTCTTCTAATGTGATTTACAAAGTGTCTTCACATATATTATATTTTTTAAAGATTTTATTTATTAGAAAGAGAGAGAGCACCTACAAGACAGAGAGAGAGAGAGCAAGTGAGTGCAGGGGCAGAGGGAGAAGAAGTCTCCCTGCTGAGCAGGGAGCCTGACGATGAGGGGTTTGATCCCAGGACCCTGAGATCATGACCTGAGCTGAAGGCAGATGCTCAACTGACTGAACCACCTAGGCACCCCTCACACATACTATTTTTTTTTAATCCTCCTTCAAACCCTGTGATGTTAGCAGTACAGGGAAGTAGAGCTATAGTGAGATGAAGTGACCTGATTAGGCTCTTCTCTTCTTTCCCAAATATAACAGTGTTACCACATGCTTTATTTTTATTTAGATTTTTCTTTCTCTTCATACTGTCCCTATAGATATACCGTGGAAATCTAAAGTTTGATGTATCTGTAATCCAACTAACCGTGTCTCTTATTTCCTAAAATACTCTCTTATTCCCATCAGTCACGCAGTCTTCCTCTTTGGCTTCCAGAAGTGTCATCCTTTATTTATTTATTTTTTAAAATATTTTATTTATTTATTTGACAGACAGAGATCACAAAAAGGCAGAGAGGCAGGCAGAGAGAGAGAGAAAGAGAGGGAAGCAGGTTCCTGGCTGAGCAGAGAACTCAATCCCAGGACACTGGGATCATGACCTGAGCTGAAGGCAGAGGCTTTAACCCACTGAGCCACCCAGGCATCCCTCGTCCTTTATTTCTATCCTGTTTACCTGCCATTGATCTTCCTTAGAGTCTTATCTAAGTTTTTTTGTTTTGTTTTGTTTTGGTCTGTGTGTGTATGTGTGTGTGTGTGTGTGTGTGCTGCCTGAACCATTACAGTAGCCTTCAGCCTGAGCTCTGTATTGATGACTTCCTCCCACAGGCAAAGTTTATAACTACATATTGTCAGCACCTGTACCTGTTTATTGCCTATTTCCTTGGGACAAGGACCCAAGTATAGATAATATCTGGAACAACACATTGGTGTTTCTTAATAACTATTAGTTGGATGAATGTTGAAGTGATGAACAGTGCTGTAATCATCTTCTCAACTCTCAGTTCTGATTTTATCAGTCTTGCCCCAAAGCTTCCATGGCCAACTCTGGTCTAAATGCCATCGTCATTGTCTGACCTATACCTGCTTTTCCATTTGCCTGATACAGATCTGGAGGAAAGAGAACACATGAGCACTGTGGGTAGAATTGTAAATTGGTATAATTACTAAAGAAAACAGTACAGAGGAGGCTCAAAAAATTAAAAATAGAACTAATGGTTGTCTGGGTGGTTCAGTTGGTTGGGTGACTGCCTTTGGCTTGGGTTTTGAACCCAGACTCCTGGGATTGAGTCCTGCATTGTGTTCCCAGCTCCCCGGGGAATCTGCTTCTCCTTCTGACCTTCTCCCCTCTCATGCTCTCTCTCACACTCTCTTTCCCTCAAATAAATAAACAAACAAATAAATAAAATCTTTTAAAAAACCCAGAACTACCATATGATCCAGCAATTCTACTTTTGGGTATATATTCAGAGGGGGTAAAAAAATACCCACTAACCCAAAAAGATGCCCACACCTCCATGTTCATAGCAGCACTATCTGCAATAGTCAAGACACCAAAACAAGGACCCATACATACCCTAGGTATGTATCAAGGTATAAAGGAATAAATAAGTTGTGACATGTATATGCAATGAAATATTATTCAGCCTTAAAAAGTAAGGAAATCCTACCATTTGCAACAAAATGTTGGACCTTGAAGTCATTGTGCTATGTGACATAAGTCAGAGAAAGACAAATACTGTATGATCTTACTTACATTTGGAATCTCAAAACAAGCAAATAAAAATAAACTTATAGAATCTGGAGAAAGGTGATCAAAGGGTACAATTTCCCTTTCTGCACCTTCATTATTAATGTACAGAAATATTATGGATTTCTCTACATTGGTTTTTTATCCTGCAACTTTACCGAATTCATTTATCAGTGTTAGTAGTTTTATGGTTGGGTCTTCTATATATACTATTGTCATGTCATCTGCAAATACTGAAATTTATTTCTTCCTTACCAGATTGCATGACTTTTATTCCTTTTTCTTGTCTGACTGCTGTGGCTAGGACTTCTACTACTGTTTGAATAAAAGTGGTGAGAGTGAACACTTTTGTGTTGTTCCTAACTTCAGGGTAAAAGCTCTCAGTTTTTCATTATTGAGTATGATGTTAGCTGTAGGTTTTTCATATATGGCCTTTGTTTTGTTGAAAGTATATTTTCTCCAAACCTACTTTGCTGAGGTTTTGGTCATGAATGGGTGTTGTACTTTGTCAAATGATTTTTCTGCATCTATTGAAATGAAATTATGGTTTTTATTCTTTTTCTTATTGGTGTGATTGATGTATCACACTGATTGACTTGTGAATATTGAGCTACCCATGCATCCTGGGAATAAATCCCATTTGCCTGATGCCCAAATCTTGAGTTCCCAGATTCCTCTGAACTCTCTGAGCCTGAACCATGCTCTCCCCTATTAATAGCTACATTCGCCCTTTTGTTGAAGGTGATGCAGAGGTCCCCTTGGGATCTTGTCTCTCCTCCTGGCCACAGGGCCTGCACTCAGAATTAAGTCTCAACACCACCCAGCAGGATGTTCTGGGCCTGATAAAGGAGGAAAGAGAATACCTCAAATGTGATGCAACACAACACACATTGGCAGGAGCCAGGAGAGTATGAATGAGCCTGGGCTCTGAGGTGCTTGACTTAGGTGGAGGGTATATTGGTTTGGGGGCATTCCTTGGTGATACAAGATTTAACACCTTGGTGAGGAACACAGAAAATGTTGTGAACTTGCTACTGGGTGGTCTCTAGATACTGGAAAGTGGGGGGTAAGCTGAAATATGAAGAAGGAGTGGCAGGGTAGCCAAGTAAAGGAAGTTGTAGGGTGGATGGAATCAGGGACAGGGCAGTATAAGGAATCTTTTCCTGGGCTGCAGGGCTGGGCATCACTGCTGTTTAGGTTACTGCTCAACTATAATTGCAAACCTCGCTCTGCCCCTCAGAGACTCAGCTCATCCAACTCTGGCTCACCAAGGCATGGCCTTTGAACTTCTCAGGGCTTTCTAACTCTGGCAATCTCAACCTTGCTTTATTCCAGTGTGGCAGAAAATAGTATACTCCTGCTTTGGGCTTGTCTTTCAGGTGTCTCTTTAAGGTTGCTTTCTCTGTGGATCCCTCTAAGCAGATGCCCTGCTTAGAGGAATTCAGACCTGAGCATCAAATGATTGTCATCAAAATTATGTTCGCTTGCCTCCTCTTCCTAGAGAGGGTTGCCTTCTAATAATTACCTTAAAAATGAACCTCTTACCACCTCTTTTTCTGTATTTTTTCAGTAAGAGGATTGTAAGGGGCTTTAACCTGGAAGGTCATTTGGTACGAGATTTCAGACGATGTGAACAGTCTCTAAAAGCATAAGAGACCTGGAAGTAAAAGATGTGGTTTGTGGCACTTGAGAGCTGCTTTGTAGAGCATGACTGTAAGACGACTGGTTCCAGGGCATGACTGCTAAGCACAGGGAGATGAGGAAGAACTTTCTGAACCAGGCTAAGTTTGGGGTATCACCCAAGGGTCGGGGGCAGGGGACACAAAAGAGGGCTCTGTTTGGGTTGCAACATCACCAAATTATTCCTTACTATAGTCTGGAGAACAATTTGAAAAGATATTATTAGGTAACTTTTACTTATTATCTTATTTAATGTTAACTTATCTATTTTTTTTTAAAGATTTTATTTATTTATTTGACAGAAATCACAAGTAGACAGAGAGGCAGGCAGAGAGAGAGGAGGAAGCAGGCTCCCCGCTGAGCAGAGAGCCCGATGCGGGACTCGATCCCAGGACCCTGAGATCATGACCCGAGCCGAAGGCAGCGGCTTAACCCACTGAGCCACCCAGGTGCCCCGTAATGTTAACTTATCTAAGTTAACAATTAGTTCATAGTTGCTAAAGTAAACAAATATGTAAGTAAATAAACATTTAAAATTATAAATACATATATATATATCAATGCTGTAGGTTTTTAGTAGATAACAATTCATATTTTTATAAGTACAAAAATTGCTGACATTTATTAATTAAATAACTTTTTACTAGAAAGCACATGTTAAGTCATTGTGGCTGAGGCTTGTCAAAATGGTAGACAAGATCCCCGCCCTCCGTGAGAGGGAGGCTTTGTGGCCCAGTGAAGCCATTGTTAAAACTCAGCCTGGACCTCTGTTTTTAGCTAATAAAACAAAACGATAACAGTCATAATGACCTGGAGGTTGTGTAGATTAAAAGAATTGCTGGAAGAGTTGGAAGATGCAAGGTGAGGTGGGTACGGTGCAAGGTTCCAGCCTTGGTTTTGGGGATGAATGTCGGGAGCAGGAAGGCTCATCAGGATACGTTTGTAGTGTGTGGTGCAGGGGTTGTTATTACACAGCACTGTGGGCAAGAAGAGGGTCAGGCTATTTTCAGAGGCTGGAGTGCTCTTGGCCTTCCTTAACTGCCACTGCCCCTCAGAACAATGTATTACTTAAAATATAACCCATGGGAAATTTTACTATTTACCAAGCGCATTCAAAGGACTTATCTAACTAGCCACAGGCACTTTTGGGAGGAGAAAGGGGAGATGACGGCAAAAGTGATGCTGGCGGCCTTCAGCCCTGAGCAGGCTGGCCGTTCCCAGCTGCTCAGCTTCAAGGCCTCTCCCCCAGAGGCCTGTTGCAGTATGTGTTTTTCTTAAGGCTATATCCTAATGTGCTGGGTAACTAGTAAAATTTCCTATGAGTTGTATTTTAAGTAATACATTGTTCTGAGGGGCAGTTGCATTTCTCCCTTTTTGTTTGTGAAGAAGTAGAAAAGTCGATTTTGCCGCTTCTTGATTCTCTAGTCCTTGGAGGGATTTTCACATGCATCTGAGGACTAAGCATAAAAAGAATAATCATTCCACCTATAATGCCAAGACCAGTTTGTTTGATTCAAGTAAAAGGGTTTAGATTAGACAGAATATCGCTAATTCTTTGAGTAAAACTCACTCCTGGAACTGATCGTAATGATCAGTGAGTAATACTTTGAATAGTACCTTGAAGTTGTCTAATATCTAAAGTTAGATTATCACCATAATGATTAGTAATATGCCGGCGAATTTTGCTCCAAGATATTTCTGATTCATTATAGGCATGGGGAATAACACAGAAAGAAGAAACATTCTAGTCACATAAAATATGAAGTTTAAGCTTTATATTTTGAAGATCATCTCCTATATATATCATGGCTGCTTCTAAATCAGAGATACTTTTATTTAATTTTTGATCTATGATCATTTGTTGATTCCAAGCTTTGCTAGTATTCTCGTGCCACTTTTGTACAAATTGTGTGGTTGGTACAGTTTGATGCAAGGCTATTCCTATAGTGGTAGCTGTAGCAGTAATGGCTATAATTTCTAAAATAGTTGTTATAAGTAACCCAAGAAATCTTTTTGTTCTATGGACCCAGTTCTTTAAAATTGTTAAAAGTACATGTATATCTGGAGAGCTTTCCCAAACACGGTGGTATTTCACTGGTAACCAAATGTCTATTTTTCTTCTAGCTATGAGAATGATAGAATTATCCCTATAAACATTCTTATCTACACAGGTGAACATTTTACATCTGAGACAGTTTATTTGTTATGACAGTCTATTGTTATGATCAAAAGTCATTTTTCGAATAACAAAAACATAGGGATCTCTAACACAAGCTTTCACCCATTCTTCATCCATTAGGAAAAAAGAGAATGCATAGTCATTAGACTGATGAATGTGAAAGTCCTTCCAAACTCTTATGTGATTTAAAGTGGTGGTGACCTTCCATAAATTCTTTTGTTTTTTATGATAATTAACAAAAGGGGATGGCATAGAAAGTCCTTGCCCAAGCCAGACCAGAGGTGCATCTCCTGAGGTTAAGGTTTGTAGTGAAATGAGATAATAAAAAACTTGCCATTTTAAATTTCAATGAGAGGAGCAGGGTCTCCCAGTGCAATTGGTGACTGCCATCCCCTTAGGGGACCAGTCCCATACAATTCCATAGGAATCATTAATAACAATACCCGGGTGAGAAGCTCGACAATCGTCCCATAAAGGGTGAATTCCCTCATCAGACCACATTTGTGTTAGTTTGCATTTGGGAGTAGGGGGTGCTGCTCTGTTATGGTTAGGACCCCGATATTCATTGGCTAAGAATCCTTTAGTAGAGAGTAAATGTAACTGAACTTTACTCAGATAATTATCAGTAGGAAAGTCCACCAACCATCTTTGATTATCAGGGATAAGACAACTGGAATGATTGCCGATACATATTGGTCTATTTTGATATCCTAAAGTGAGATTAATATTTGTGCCCTCCTCTAAGTGCAATAGTGGCAATCTAGGATCTAAAATTCCAGGTGCCCATTTTGAGGCATTTAAATAAATTGGTATTATATCTTCTCCCCATTCTCCTGGACGGAGCAAGGAAGGATTGGGTATATAAGCCCAGTAAGCAAAGTTATTTATTTGTGCATAACATCCAAAAAGACTTACGGCTACCATGATGAGAGCCATCATATTACATCAGATGTAGAAATAGTAGTAGTTTTGATATGCTGTAAAACATATACTGTATATAAAGAATCAGATAACAGATTAAATGCAGAAGAAACATCTTGAAACAATGCTATGACCACCATTAATTCTGATTTTTGTGTTGAGAGACTGGTAGTAGATATGATCTTTGAAGTAGGACCATAATAACAAGCTTTATCTTTGACAGAGCCATCAGAAAAATAAGTAGGGGCATCTGTTATTGGATTTTTAGAAGTAATTTTAGGAAGGACAAAAGCAGTATGTTTTAAAAAGGAAACAACAAGGTTAGGGTTGAGTTAGGTTAGAGAAGAAGTGTTTCCAGTAAAGCCACTAAGGGCAATTTGCCCGTTTAAGTTATTTTGGAATGTCATTTCAATTTGTGTCTTATTTAAAGGCAGAACAATAACCTGTGGATCATACCCCTGTATTTGGCAAATTCTTTTTCTTCTTAATTGAATAATACTGCCAATATGGTCTATATAGGTAGTGAGTGCTTTAACAGTATTATTTGGGAGAAAAATCCATTCTATAATTAATTTTTTCCTGAATAATTAACCCAGTGGGTGTATGTGGGGTATGAAAAATAAGAAGATCTAATGGTATCTCAGGTTGGGCTCTATCCATTTGCATTGAATGAATCTGGCTTTTAACAAATTGTAATTCTTTTAAGGCCTCTTTTGATAGGGTCCGAGGGCTGTTTAAATTAGGATCTCCCTTTAAAGAGGCAAATAGATGCTGTAAAGCATAAGTGGGAATTTCAACTTTAGGTCTTATCCAATTAATGTCTCCCAATAATTTTTGCAAATCATTCAAGGTTGTAATTTTATCTCTACGGACTTGAACTTTTGGGGGTTTAACTGAGGTCCTGTCCATAATGAACCACAAATATGAGAAAGGTGTGGTGACTTGTATTTTTTCTGGAGCTATAATTAGTTTGTATTTTTCAAATTGCAATTGAAGCATTCTGAATGCATCTTGCAATTGCATGTTATCAGAGGCTGCACATAACATGTCATCCATATAATGGATAAGATAAACTTGTGGAAATTGATTTCTGGCTGTATAACTTTTGCCACATTCTCCTGACAGATAGTGGGGCTATTCAACATTCCTTCTGGAAGAACTTTCCATTGATATCGTTTGGCTGGTTCTTTCAAATTTACACTGGGAATAATGAAAGCAAAATGGGGACAGTCTTCCTTAGCAAGTGGTATAGTATAAAAGCAATCCTGTAAATCTATGATGATTATTGACCATTCGCGTGGGACTAGATTAGGCGGAGGCAATCCAGGTTGGAGAGACCCCATGGGTTGGATAGCAGAATTAACCGCACTCAGGTGTGTTAAAAGTCTCCATTTTCCTGATTTTTTCTTAGTAACAAGAACTGGTGAATTCAAATTTTAGTATATGTGCTGCCGAAGCGAGCATAAGAACTGGTGAATTCCAAGGACTGTGAGATTCGTCAATATGTCCTTTTTTTTTTTTTTTTTTTAAAATCTGTTTCTCTACTATGGCTTGTAAAGTAAGTAATTTCTCTTATGTTAAGGGCCACTGCTCCACCCAAATAGGTTTGTTATTTTTCAAATTTAATTTAATGGGTTCAAGAGCAGTGGCCTTCAGTGAAAAATCTGGGAATCCTCCTTAGGGAAAGGTATAACCAAAGAGGCTTCCCATTGACTTAGTAAATCTCTCCCCCAAAGGTTAATGGGTAAGTCTACAATATATGGCTGTGGATAACACTTTTGACCCTCAGGTCCTTCACAGAAAAGAATATTGGAGCTTTGACACACATTGCCAGCCGATCCTACTCCTGTAATAGTAACAGAAGAGGAATTATATGGCCATTTTTTAGGCCAATGTAATGATCTTATGATAGAGACATCAGCTTCAGTGTCAATTAAACCTAAAATTCCTTTTCTTGTATCACCTTTTGAAAAGAAGAGCACTTCTCTCCTTGGGGTTCTATTCTCTCCCAGGCTCTCAAACAGTAATGCCGGAGCTGCTCAATAGCTTGATCATTCATTAGTACCTGGTCTTGCACTTATGCCCACGGCCCAATACCCATGAACTGTTCCATGTAAATAGGGACATTACTAGCTCTATTATGGGAAGCTGCTGTTTCTGCGTGATCTTGCCACCATGTTTTAAATTGTAAGAACTCACTTGAAGATAGAACTGTTTTTTCTAACAATGACCAATCAATCGGAATTAAGTTGATTGACTTCTGCGATGCCTTGAATGATTCCTGTTGTAAATGGAGAATTAACTCCATAGTTTTGTACTGCTTATTTTAGTTCCTTCAATAATTTGAAGGGAAATGGCTCATGCTTGGCCTCATAGATACCATTAAGGTTGTTAGGATCATGTCCCTGAGGGACATGTTCTTTAATAATAACCGGGAAATTAAAATGTAAGACATCTAGGTCTCCTGCTCGTTGTGTTTCAAGGAGGCCTTTTTGAATGGCTGATATCATGTATTTTTCATCTTTTTCATTAAATGGTGCCTTCTTACAGAATGATGAAGCCGAGGGCGGCAGTGCCACTTGCACCTTTTGTTCTGTTATTGGAGAAGGAGGAGGAGATTACTCCTTTATGATGGCCTTAGTAATTTTTTTCTCCTCCTGCATGGTGTGTTCAGGTTCCTCTTTTTTAGTTTCTCCTGAAAATTCATTATCGTTCTCCGAATCAGGGGTTTGTAAAAGCTCCAAAACGGAGCGAATGAGGGTCCAAGTAGGCCACATAGTAATTGGAGTTGGTTTTCCTTTAGTATGCACAAGTTTTAACTCATGACCTACTTTTTCCCATGTTTGTAAATCTCAAGTCCCGAATATAGGGAACCAGGAGCAATGTTCTTTAATTATCTTTAAAAGCTTCATAAGTTGGCGCTCGCTGACTTTTGCTCCTCCTGCCTTTAGGAGCCATCTCAGTAAGCAAATGTAAGGGCGATAATCCTTTGTGCTCTCTAGATTACCCATACCCTGCGATAAGTAACCACAATTCACAATTCACCAGCAGGAAAAAGGCATGGCCGTGCAAAAACTCACGTTGGGGCTTCTTCTCCTGTTTTGTTTCTGGTCCCTGTTTGGGCGCCACTTGCAGCTTCTTTTCGACTGTTGTCCCCTTCTCCCTTTCTCTTGCAGCTGACTTGTTTGTGTCTTATTCTTCCCCCGTTCACCGACTGGAAGTGGCACTTAACTTCTTGTCAAAATTCTGTCTTTTAAAGCTCACCTCAGTTATTACTTCTGCAAAAGTCCTTCCTGGTTCCTGGGAATTGCTACCCCTCCTCAATTCATTGTGTGCACGCCTATCTTAAGACTTCCCTTTCATCCTTGATATGGAGCCAGCTGTCAACATGTCTGTCTTCACTAAATTGAAAGCGGGAATCATAAAATTTTCCATCTTTCATTGCTGAGCCCACTCCCTAACACCCAGAAAGGGCTCAAGAAAGATATATCTATTTAATTGAAAAGTGACCCAAATCCCTGGCTAAAAAATTGGTGTCAAAGGGTACTTGTGAACAGACTAAAAGTCCTGGTCTTTCCCAGTGAGCTTAGCAGAGTCTTTGCTAACACGTTTTGCAAGGTCCATTATTAGTACCCTCATGATTGTCTTTCCCTCCCAGCCTTGATGTTTTAGTTTTATGTTTATCTTGTCCAGTTGTAATACATTGATTTTAGTAAATTTTCTCAACTTTCGTGGAATGAGGCAGGGTATACATAATTTTTTAAAGGTAGCTTCTTAAAATAGAGGATGAATATGCACAACTTCTCTATTAAATATGGAGCTCTGTGAAAGGGAGCAATTATAAAGGAAGATGATTGGTTTTAGATTCTCCCAGCTGAGGAATAGACTCTTAGTGTTCATGATGTGTCTTCAGAAGTCTTCAGAAGCAAAGGGAGGCCTGCCGTATAGGTAACAAAGTTGGGTAAACTGTAAGGATTGTTCTAGCAGCATGGTGTATGATACTGCTTCCGTGTTTTTGCTGGCCAAGGTTCTGAGTATGTCACCCTGAGCATTGTGCTTCTTACAGCTATGAGTGGGCTAGAAATTCACAAATCCATTAGAGATGAGCAATGCAGGAATTAAGCTTGCCTGATTTCCATAATAAGTAAAATTAAATTCATTCTATGCAAAAGGAATAGGTACTTAAGGAGGTTCAGGTTTGCATATAAATTTAGTGATGTTATTGGGCTCCAGTAGGCAGATTAAAAAAAATTCATTGATTTGACAGTTGATTAACATGTGTTTCTTTTATATGCCTTTATAAGTTAAATTTGTTTCTTCAAAAAGCAGAAGAAATCCTGACAGTTGATCTGAAATTTCAAGCCAATAGCCATTTTTCATAGACATGAATGAAACCTTATTTCATAGCAATTAATAATTATGTCAATACAAATAATTATGTCAATACATAATTAATAATTATGTCAATAATTGTCTCAGGGAAAGTAGTGCTTTTGAAGGCCTATGTGTGTGCATACATATATTCACAATTTTATGTTTTTTTTTTTTTTTAAAGTAAAATTTGCTTTAGTGAATATATCACACTTGAAGAAGTTTAACTTATAAACATATAGGTGCACTGGCTTCTCTTTACTGAAGACATGTGTACAAGCAGGCCTCCAAGTCACAGTGTGTGCAAAATGTGGCAATAAAGTCATGAATGATTATTAAAAACAACTATTTCATTTTATTTTGTAAAGATTTATTTGTTTATTTGAGAGAGAGAGCGTGTGTCCATACGAGGGAAGAGAGTGGCACAGTGGAGAGGGAGAGAGAATCCTCAAGCAGACTCTCCACTCAGTGTGGAGTCCCGACAAAGGGCTTGATCTCAGGACCCTAACATCATGACCTGAGCTGAAATCAAGAGTTGAACACCCAACCGATTGAGCCACCTAGGTGCCTCTATAAACAAATAATTCACGAGTTGTATTCAAATCCAGTATATGGACCATATAAGAAAAAGTAGCCTCTTTATTTCACTCATTTCTTACTCAAAAATGATTATTCAAGTTTGTTCAACTCATCCATCCCATTACGTCCAAATGACTTTTGGATTTTTTCAAAAACCACACCCATTCTCAATGGATAACACCATCTTTGAGACTGTCTTCCAAGGAGGCTCTGTTTCTGACTCATCTTACTGTATAATATATTGTCTGGCTTATGGTATGGATCAACAAACAAATGAAGAGATTCCTCAGGAATTTATAAACCTCTTCAATGCAGAGAATATATCTTAGATTTCTGAGATACCCCATAATTTAACAGTTATGCCTCACACCTGAATATTATACATAGGAAACTACATTCTGTTTTGAGCTAGAAAGGAAAATCCATTTATGGACGTCTCTATACCATGTGTGAAAGATTTAGGCGAAAATGAGTCATAGCCAAAGCAATATAATACTAACAGTTTTTATAAAATAGTACTTTTTGCTTTTCCAAGATCTTTAAAATGTATTATTTCATTTTATCCTCATGACAATCATGTAATATGTGCAAGAAGTATGGAGGCGGAGGAGGAAAACCATCTAACTGTTCTGATGGAGACTAAAGCTTATATAATTTGGGGGTACTCAGTAAGAAAAGGAACCAAATTATGTAAGAAAACATTTATTTGGAATGAGGAAAAAAGTCACAACAAATTAAAACTTAAAAAAATGATAAATACTGTAATCATCTCCAAAGCTAGAAAGATAACTGCAGTTTTGTTAATGAACTACCTGACACATATCTGTAGGACATCTCCCTGTTTCTGGCAGTGTAATCTTTGATTGCCTATTTATATGACAACAAAGTAATATAATTTTTATAGAGATATAAGAAAGATAATTCAATCTTATTTTTAGTCTGGTTGATTATTGATTTTATGACTGATCCTTGGGATGCATAAAATATGTGACCTTACACACAATGGCATTTGTGGTTTGCAGATTGCTACAGGATTGTACCCTTAAAACCCAAAAATGATGACAAATCTTATTTTGCCTCATTCTTAATATACGGAAGAACATTTGTAACTCACTGATATTTGCATACACTGGATTATAGAATATATAACTGACAAGGGAGAACTTCTCTTTTTTAATTTTAATTTTTTAATTTCTTTTCAGTGTTCCAGAATTCATTGTTTATGCATCACACCCCATGCTCTGTGCAATACATGCCCTCCATAACACTCACCACCAGGCTCACCCCACCTCCTACCCTCCTCCCCTCCCAAAACTCTCAGTTTGTTTCTCAGAGGCCACATTCTCTCATGGTTTGTATCCTCCTCTGATTTCTCCCAATTCACTTCTCCTCTCCATCTCCCAGTGTCTTCCATGTTATTCTTTATGCTCCACAAGTAAGTGAAACCATATGATAATTGACCATCTCTGCTTGACTTATTTCCCTCAGGAAAATCTCCTCCAGACCCATCCATGTTGATACAGAAGTTGGTTATTCATCCTTTCTGATGGAGGCATAATACTCCATAGTATATATAGACCATATCTTCTTTATCCATTCATCCGTTGAAGGGCATCTTGGTTCTTTCCACAGTTTGGCGACTGTGGCCATTGCTGCTATGAACACTGGGATACAGATGGCCCTTCTTTTCACTAATCCATATCTTTGGAGTAAATACCCAGTAGTGCAATTCCAGGGTCATAGGGAAGCTCTATTTTTAATTTCTTAAGGAATCTCCACACTGTTTTCCAAAGTGGCTGCACCAACTTGCATTTCCACCAACAATGTAAGAAGGTTCCCCTTTCTCCACACCTGTTGCTTAATGTCTTGTTGATTTTGGCCATTCTAACTGGTGTAAGGTGGTATCTCAATGTGGTTTTGATTTGAATCTCCCTGATGGCTAATAATGATGAACATTTTTTCATGTGTCTGGTACCCATTTGTATATCTTCTTTGGAGAAGTGTCTGAGAACTTCTTTTTTGACTTGGTCAGTGTCCTCTAGCAAGTTAAGAATTATTACTATATTTTTATTGTAACTAAAGCCATTTAAATAAAATAACTAGGTAAATTATGCATAAATGAAACATCACCCAAAAATTAAAAATAAATTACAGAAAGAGGTATAAAACTTGAGTGATTATTTTTCTACATCCTTCTTAATTCTAAAGAAGTTTAAGACAGTCCTTATTGATTCATACAATGCACCCTATGAAATACACGCTAAATAGATGAGAAAGTGAGGCCAAGGGAGAGAAGGCCAGAGGGAAGCTGAATGAGACCAGGATAGTGACTTCAAACAAAGAGAATATAATAATGATCCAAGCCTTGTGCCTTTGAATACAGTGTCAGGTGAGCAAGTTACTCAATGGCTGCCAGCCCTGTTTTTCTTATCGGTAAAATGAGGACATTAGTAATAGCTATGTCAAGGAGTTTTTGTGTGAAGATAGAATCACTTAATACATAAGGTACTAATATTAGGTCATATTATTCTTTAGACTGTAAGCATCAAATAAGATTTAGTTTTAGCAACTCCTTAAAATAACGATCAGCAAAATCGACTTCTTACAGTGTAGGCTGTTCTTCTCTCATTTTTGAATTTCTACGGAATAATAGAACCAGGGCAACCCACCACAGTGATAATTTTCCTTTGTATTGCAGCAATGATTCTGTGAGATCTGTTTGAAAACAGTTCAAAGGTTTGATTTAGTTTGATGTTGAGTACTGTCCCATATCCACTAAATAGTGTAAAATGTACTCTTTCATGAGTACCTGCATCCTTTAGGCAAATTTCAGAGACAAAGCGGAAAGTGGAGACAGACATAAAGGGAAAAACGTGTGTCAGTGTCTTTTTATTTGTTACTGCCATGCAGTCAGTGGTTGTCTTATTGATTATTGTTTCCCAGTACCTCCGACTATGCTAGAACAAAGTTTAGATAGTCAATAGATATTTCTTAGGCTTGAAGTTAGTGATTGAGATTGTCAAATAAGAAAGTGCATGAGCAGTTGACTTGGTTTTAAAAAATCTATTTCCATCCATCTTTTCCTAGATAATTGAACACTTTATTATCTTCTCATGGAGATAATGAAATAAGAAACTTTGCAATTAATTTTTTAAATCAGATCTTATTGATTGATGATAAAATGCCTTTTCCATCTTTTCCAAAAGATGTTTATGCTAATGGAGTGGAGGTGACAATTTAAGAAAAGGTGAAGTTTCTGCCAGTTACTCTGCTCCTCCCTTAGCCCTTATCTTTATCTGCTTATTCAAAATGGATTGCTGGCATCTCTGCTCTCAGGTTTGCAGGAAAGGAAAAAGAGCCAGAGTCTTGGAAAGGCAGCTTCTCTAGAAAAAGGAGCTGACATCTCCTTGAAAGCTCCCTTTCCTTTCATTGGCTCAGCTGTCACATGGCAACACCTGGCTGCCAGGGAGACTTAGAATCGCAGTCTTTGGCTGGGCAGCCAAGGACGTGGGAAGAACAGACTTTGGAGGAATATGACCAGCATGACCATTTTAAGCAGCATCCAATGGTTTTTGTATTGAAATTCCTCAACCCAGTTCTATACTGATTTCTTTTCTTTAGGGAGTAAGGCTTTACTGTACTCAAAAGAATCTCAAGTGCATGACAACTTTGAAGAGAGGATCCCTGTGAGAGTAGATGATTAGGCTGCTAGGTACGCAAGAAGACATGTTATTTGAACTGCTGTGGGAATGAGTTAACTTTGTTAGACTAGTTTAGACTTTACCTTAGCAAATTTAGAGATAGGTACTTGGGAATGGTGTACTTTCATAACACAAAATTGATGATATGTTGCATTTTTTCATAACACAAAATTGATGATATGTTGCATTTTAGTAGATGAGGGACAGGGGACGAAGAAATAGGTATTGTAATCTGGAATACTGCTGGCCGTTTTTTACCACATAATGAAATATGTGATAAAACTATCTATTTTAAAATAATATCTAGTAAAAAGCTAGGAGAAAAAGAGAAGGTAGAATTCTTATTCTCCAAAATAACCATAACTAACATCACACTTGATGATGAAATGTTGAATCCTTTCCCTTTGTGATCAAGAAGACAAACATGTCTGCTCTCACCCCATCCATCTGACACTCCACTCGAGATTCCAGAGAGTTCAGTAAAACTAGAAAAGAAATAAAAGATACAAGGATTAGAAGGAAGAAACAAAACTGGCATTATTCAGAGTCTGGTGAGAGTTTGCAAAGCCAACAGATATGAATTGAACAGTATAGATGCCATACACGAAAACATCAAAAGTATGGAGCACTTCGGAATAAATCCAACTAACTCTGTGTCAATCTTCTACAAATAAACTTAAAAGAGTTTATTAAAAGAATAATATAAAATGGAGAGTTATGTACTATGCTCATAAATTGGAAGAAGCAGTACTATATGGACAGGTCGATTAATTTAGAGGGTCATTGCCATCTGAATGACCAATGGCAGAAGGCTTTGTGTATAACCTGACAAGCTAAGTCTAAAATTTATATAATACACAAAAGGCCAAGATTGCTGTAAAAAAGAACAAGTTTGTAAGATTTGTTTACGGCCATCAAAACTTCTTCTTCTTCTTTCTTTTTTTTTTTTTTGACAACATAGCAACCTAGGCAGCATGGTATTGACAACATAGCAACCTAGGCAGCATAGTATTGGTATGGAGATAGACAAATCAGTGGAATGGACTAGAAAGCCCAGAATCATATCTACACACATAAGGGTATTTGGCATTTGACAGAAGCAGCATTACAGATCAGGGATGAAAGCACATAGTTTATCATCCACAATGCTGAGACAATCTAGTATCCATGTGGAAAAACATGAAACTAGATCCTACTTCATCCCACACTTAAAAAACAATTCCAAGGGGGATTACTATCCCATATTTTCTTGAGTCTAAGAGACACATTTTAAACATTCAAATATCTCTTTCTCTGAAACCAGGATGTTTTCACAATCAATGCCATATCATAGTTCAGTTAGCTTATATAATCTTTCCTTTCTTGTTTTGAATATATTAATGGTGGATATTACATTTGACAATGACATAGATTTGATGAAATATGGTGCAACAGTTTGGGTTTGATCAGGAAAACAAAAGTCAATTAGCAATCCAAGAATGAAATATTTTAGTATAGAGAAGTAGAGGCTTCCCCTACCATTGGGAGGAGTAGGGAAGTAAAGAGCTGGAAAGTTGTCATTGCTGATCTAACCCAGCACTGCTGGAGAGCTTACCAGTGGGCAGGTAAAAATCACAGAAATCCAGCTCCAAGAAGCCATTAACCACTCCCTCAGACTCAACTTCCCAGGAAGCCAATATCAATGATCTCAAGTGCCAGAGATCTGCATAATTTGAAGACATGCATTCCTATGATCCTCTGATGCTGTCAACAAAGCATTATAAGAAAGGGATATGCTCAGGCAAGAATTTGGTCCCCATTGTAGATTGAGTGTATATTGGGAAGGAAGTAGATAACATATATAAGCTGTTTTCTTTTTTTTTAATTTAATTTTTTCAGTGTTCCAAGATCCATTTTTTATGCACCACACCCAGTGTTCCATGCAACATGTACCCTCCTTAATACCCACCACCAGGCTCTCCCCTACCCTCCCACCTCTCTCCCCTCCAAAACCCTCAGTTTGTTTCTCAGAGTCCACAGTCTCTCATGGTTCATCTCCCCACTCCGATTTCCCCCAACTCACTTCTCCTCTCCTTCACCTGCTGTCTTCCATGTTATTCCTTATGTGCCACAAGTAAGTGAAACTTTATAATTGACTTTCTTTGCTTGACTTACTTCACTCAGCCTAATCTCCTCCAGTCCTGTCCATGTTGATACAAAAGTTGGGTATTCATCCTTTCTGATGGAGGCATAATATTCCATTGTATATATGGACCATATCTTCTTCATTCATTCATCTGTTATAAGCTGCTTTCTTGTGTATACCTTCTGGACCATGAGGAGCCACTTTGGACCAGATGGAAAAGTTGCTCATCACTTGGGGATCCTAAAGTTTTGTTGATCTGGCCATAGTAACTGGATGGGACTTTGAGTATTTCAGAGAAAGTGTAGTGTGTTGCTTGTGTGGGTAGAATGGTGTGTAGGATATTTGGGTGGACAGAAGGGCAGACCACAGCAGAATGCATGTTGTCTCTTTCTTCCTGGATATGTGGTAATTTATATAGAAGTCACATTTCTCAGTCTTTCTTGCAGAGAAGTATGACCATGTGACTAACTTTGGACCAAGGATATCTGGGAAGAATGTGACAATTTCAACTTACATCTCTTCTCCAACTTAAGGACTAGTTACTTTTCCCAGACAATGGATCTTTTCCCCCAAAGTAGGAAATAGAACACAGATGTGTCAGAGACCTATGACTTTGAAGACAAGGACAATGCCTTTGTGAATGATCAAGCATGGGGGGGCAGACACATGGATGTTAGAATGCCCATGTGGAGCAGAGAGATCTTGTCAGTCTAGAACAGCTAGACTATAGTTTGGTGGATAATAATAATCTGTCTTATTTAAACAATTCTAGGTTGGAGTCTTTGATCTATCATATCAAAGTTATAACCATTGAAAATACAATGGATGCAATTTGAAATTATTTTTGTAGTTAGTTTACCACCCAAGGAATTCAGCAATAACTTTTTAGTTCTTGAGATCCCATTTTAAAATGAACAAATCCAAAGCCTCAAACATGAAGTTTTTCCATGGTCCTAGGTTTTATATGACTTACTCTAAAGCTTGTATTCCCATCCCAATAGGTAGTTAACTCAGACAATTTGGTTTGTTTTCATAGAGTATCTTTACAAACAAGCCCGAGAACATTGTAGAGCTCAATAAATAGTCTTTGATTGATTAGAAATGATGTAAGTAGACCAAATACTGTGGTGTTTCAAAGGAATTTAAAAAAAGAAACTTAATGAAAAGAAGAAGAGCCCTCTTCTTTAATTTTGGATAAAGATGTTAATTTTGGCCTGAAGTTTGAAGTTCTGACTGAAGCCATTCTTTGAACCATTAAGAAGTGACTGATTTTGGGGAGGAGTCAAGATGGTGGAGAAGTAGCAGGCTGAGACTACTTCAGCTAGCCGGAGATCAGCTAGATAGCTTATCTAAAGATTGCAAACACCTGAAAATCCATCAGCAGATCGAAGAGAAGAAGAACAGCAATTCTGGAAACAGAAAAACAACCACTTTCTGAAAGGTAGGACCAGCAGAGAAGTGAATCCAAAGCAACATGAAGATAGACCCCGGGGGGAGGGGCCGGCTCCCGGCAAGCAGCGGAG
>NC_081557.1:146404059-146404712 GCF_022355385.1 Mustela nigripes | reverse complement strand
ATGAGGAAGTGGTGATGCAACATGGGGGCTTAAGTGGGTAGGAGAAGAAAAAATGAAACAAGATGGGATTGGGAGGGAGACAAACCATAAGTGACTCTTAATCTCACAAAACAAACTGAGGGTTGCTGGGGGGAGAGGGTTTGGGAGAAGGGGGTGGGATTATGGACATTGGGGAGGGTATGTGCTTTGATGAGTGCTGTGAAGTGTGTAAACCTGTTGATTCACAGACCTGTACCCCTTGGGATAAAAATATATGTTTATAAAAAATAAAAAATTAAAAAAAATAAGAAGTGACTGATTTTTCTATTACTCACCCATCAAAAAGGATAAGATCTTACCATAGGCAATGACATGGATGGAACTGGAGGGTATCATGCTAAGTGAAATAAGACCATCAGAGAAAGACAATTACCATATGGTTTCACCCATTTAAGAAACAAAATAGAGGGGGCACCTGGGTGGCTCAGTGGGTTAAGCTGCTGCCTTCGGCTCAGGTCATGATCTCAGGGTCCTGGGATCGAGTCCCACATCGGGCTCTCTGCTGGGCAGGGAGCCTGCTTCCTTCTCTCACTCTCTATCTGCCTGCCTCTCTGCCTACTTGTGATCTCTGTCTGTCAAATAAATAAAATCTTAAAAAAAAAAAAAAAGAAACA
>NC_081557.1:146307107-146403959 GCF_022355385.1 Mustela nigripes | reverse complement strand
GAGCCTGCTTCCTTCTCTCACTCTCTATCTGCCTGCCTCTCTGCCTACTTGTGATCTCTGTCTGTCAAATAAATAAAATCTTAAAAAAAAAAAAAAGAAACAAAACAGAGGATCATAGGGGATGGGAGGGAAAAATAAAATAAGATGAAATCAGAGAGGGATACAAGAGACTCTTAAACATAGGAAACAAACTGAGGATTGCTGGAGGGAAAGAGATGGGGGGATGGAATAACTGGGTGATGGGCATTAAGAAGGACAGGTGATATAATGAGCACTGAGTGTTATATGCAATTGAGGAACAACTTAACTCTACATCTGAAACTAATAATATGCTATATGTTAATTGAATTTAAATAATATAAAAAAAAGAAGTCGCTCATTTTTCACACTGCTATATGTTGGATTCTATTTTTTCCAGCCATAATGCAGTCTTTGGCATCATTACCTCTTTTTATTGCAATAGATAATTGTGAAATTAGTTTGTAGGTCAGAATCTTATACATTACGATGTCTTGCATAATTTATTTTAGTTTTCCTGAGGTGTTATTTATTTTTTTTTTAATTTTTAATTTTTTGTAAACATATAATATATTTTTATCCCCAGGGATACAGGTCTGTGAATCACCAGGTTCACACACTTCACAGCACTCACCATAGCACATACCCTCCCCAATGTCCATAACCCTACCCCCCCCCCCCCACCCCCCCCCCCCCCAGAAACTCTCAGTTTGTTTTGTAAGATTAAGAGTCTCTTATGCTTTGTCTCCCTCCCAATCCCATCTTGTTTCATTTTTTCTTCTCCTATCCCCTTAACCCCCCATGTTGCATCTCCACCTCCTCATATCAGGGAGATCGTATGGTAGTTGTCTTTCTCCGATTAACTTATTTCGCTAAGCATGATACCCTCTAGTTCCATCCACGTCATCGCAAATGGCAAGATTTCATTTCTTTTGATGGCTGCATAGTATTCCATTGTGTATATCTTCTTTATCCATTCATCTTCATTATCCATCTTCTTTATCATAGGATAGTTCTATCTTCAACATTTTGAGGAACCTCCATGCTGTTTTCCAGAGTGGTTGCACCAGCTTGCATTCCCACCAACAGTGTAGGAGGGTTACCCTTTCTCTGCAACCTCGCCAGCATCTGTCATTTCCTGACTTGTTAATTTCAGGCATTCTGACTGGTGTGAGGTGATATCTCATTGTGGTTTTGATTTGTATTTCCCTGATGCCAAGTGATGTGGAGCATTTCATGTGTCTGTTGGCCATCTGGATGTCTTCTTTGCAGAAATGTCTGCTCATGTCTTCTGCACATTTCTTGATTGGATTATTTGTTCTTTGGGTGTTGAGTTTGCTAAGTTCTTTATAGATTTGGACACTAGCTCTTAACCTGATATGTCGTTTGCAAATATGTTCTCCCATTCTGTCAGTTGTCTTTTGATTTTGTTAACTGTTTCCTTTGCTGTGCAAAAGCTTTTGATCTTGATGAAATCCCAATAGTTCATTTTTGCCCTTGCTTCCCTTGCCTTTGGTGATGTTCCTAGGAAGATGTTGCTGTGGCTGAGATCCTTGAGGTCCTCAAGGATTTTGATGGATTCCTTTCTCACATTGAGGTCCTTCATTCATTTTGAGTCTATTTTCGTGTGTGGTGTAAGGAAATGGTCCAATTTCATTTTTCTGCATGTGGCTGTCCAAATTTGACATTCTTTCCTGCTTTGTTGAAGATTATTGACCATAGAGTTGAGGTTCTATTTCTGGGCTTTCTATTCTGTTCCATTAATCTATGTGTCTGTTTTTGTCAGTACCATGCTGTCTTGATGATGACAGCTTTGTAATAGAGCTTGAAGTCCAGCATTGTGATGCCACCAACTTTGGCTTTCTTTTTCAATATTCCTTTGGCTATTCAATGTCTTTTCTGGTTCCATATAAATTTTAGGATTATTTGTTCCATTTCTTTGAAAAAAATGGATGGTATTTTGATAGGAATTGCATTAAATGTGTACACTGCTTTAGGTAGCATAGACATTTTCACAATATTTGTTCTTTTTTTTTTTAATTTACTTTCTATTTGTTTTCAGCATAACAGTATTCATTATTTTTGCACCACACCCAATGATCCATGCAATCCATGCCCTCTCTAATACCCACCACCTGGTTCCCCCAATCTCCCACACTCCCCCCGCCACTTCAAACCCCTCAGGTTGTTTTTCAGAGTCCATAGTCTCTCATGATTCATCTCCCCTTCCAATTTACCCCAATTCCCTTCTCCTCTCTAACTCCCCATGTCCTCCATGCTATTTGTTATGCTCCACAAATAAGTAAAACCATATGATAATTGACTCTCTCTGCTTGACTTATTTCACTCAGCATAATCTCTTCTAGTCCCATCCATGTTGCTACAAATGTTGGGTATTCACCCTTTCTGATGGGGGCATAATACTCCATAGTGTATATGGACCACATCTTCCTTATCCATTCGTCCATTGAAGGGCGTCTTGATTCTTTCCAAAGTTTGGTGACCGTGGCCATTGCTGCTATAAATATTGAGGTACAGATGGCCCTTCTTTTCACGACATCTGTATCTTTGGGGTAAATACCCAGTAGTGCAATGGCAGGGTCATAGGGAAGTTCTATTTTTAATTTCTTGAGGAATCTCCACACTGTTCTCCAAAGTAGCTGCACCAACTTGGATTCCCACCAACAGTGTAAGGGGGTTCCCCTTTCTCCACATCCCCTCCCACACATGTTGTTTCCTGTCTTGCTAATTTTGGCCATTCTAACTGGTGTAAGGTGATATCTCAATGTGGTTTTAATTTGAATCTCCCTGATGGCTAGTGATGATGAACATTTTTTCATGTGTCAGATAGCCATTTGTATGTCTTTATTGGAGAAGTGTCTGTCTATATCTTCTGACCATTTTTGGATATGATTGTCTGTTTTGTGTGTGTTGAGTTTGAGGAGTTCATTGACTGTTTCCTTTGCTGTGCAGAAGCTTTTGATCTTGATGAAGTTCCAAAAGTTTATTTTTGCTTTTGTCTCCTTTGCCTTTGGAGACATATCTTGAAAGAAGTTGCTGTGGCTGATATCGAAGAGATTACTGCCTATGTTCTCCTCTAGGATTCTGATGGATTCGTGTCTCACATTGCGGTCTTTTATCCATTTTGAGTTATCTTTGTGTACAGTGTAAGAGAATGGTCGAGTTTCATTCTTCTACATATAGCTGTCCAGTTTTCCCAGCACCATTTATTGAAGAGACTGTCTTTTTTCTACTGTATATTTGTTCTTCCAATCCAGGAGCATGGAACATATTTCCATTTCTTTGTGTCTTCCTCATTTTCTTTCATGAGTACTTTATAGTTTTCTGAGCATAGATTCTTAGCCTCTTTGGTTAGGTTTATTCCTAGGTATCTTATGGTTTTGGGTGCAATTGTAAATGGGATTGGCTCCTTAATTTCTCTTTCTTCTGTCTTGTTTTTTGAGGTGTTCTTTCTTAATTTTAAATGTCTCTGGTGACTTTCATCACCTTCTTCAGCACATTCCTCAAGCCGTCTTCTGGAAGATGGATCATTCCATTTAAAACTGCACATCCCTCCCACCCGCACATGCTTAATCCCCTTTACTGCTCTCTAGTTAGTTTCCACTGTACTTACCATCTGCCAATATGCTATGTGAGGTATTCATCACAGTTATGGTTCATGTTTGTTTCTTCCCACTAGAATAGAAGGTCCATTCAGATAGGGATTTATGTCTGTTTTATTAACTGAAGCAGCTTAAGTAACTACAGTGGGCACTCAGTATGTTTTAATGGTTACGTAGATGAATAATCTGCCATGTTACTGAAGAACAGTTTGATTTAATTCTATTTAGAAGAACAGTTGAACAATTTGATGCAAGAAACCCTAAAAGTATATTTTATTTTGAAAACCTGAGTATATATTTTCAGGAAAGGCATTCAAACAGCAAAATAAGTGAAGCCAAATCTCTTTTTACTTTCCTGTATGAATTGTCACTCGTTTTGGCTAAGAAGAAAAAGAATTGTCATGTGCAAGATTCATGACTCTTCCACGCTGTGGCAGCAGCCCCTGATCTTACCACACATTATGTTCACTATCTGAACATGTCATCCCACATTTCTGTGTCTAAGAGGAGATTTTTACACTCTGTGCTTTGTTGACTCCATAGAACAGTAGTCAGCTGGTTCCGGCAGGTCCCATATCACCTCCCATGTTGAGGGTTCCACTTCAGGGACTGCAGTGTTGCCACCAGGTGCAAGGGCAAATTCAATCCTGCAAATTAAATTTCACATCTAATCAAGATTATTGGGGGAAAAAAGAGGGAAGGAGGCAAATAATAAACCATCATTCTTGCCTGGATGGCAGGGACTCAGGCCCTGTGCACATTACCACTTGGGTGCAATTGAGTGATGTCTTAGTTTGCATTCCTCCATCTCTTTGCACCCTTGCATCCTTCTTGGAATAGCTGACATCTGTTCACCTACTGGTGTCAGACACTGTAACAAGCATTTTATGTTATAAAAATATTATAATTAACCCTACTCAGCTATATGATGGATTCGATATTTTAATGATCCCCTCTTTATGGAGGCATAGAGACATTTTCCTCAAGTGCACACAGCTAATAAGTAGCAAGAGTTCGCATCCCCACCCGCAGTCCTCCTCTAGAGTCCATGCTCTCCAATACTACCCTTGCAGGAGAAGACTATTTGAGTCTCCTGTGCAAAGGTTCCCTGCAGCCTGTGAAATGTACTTCCCTTGCCATTGGGCACTTCCCATCCTCTGGCTTCGCCCTGTCCTCCGCTGCATATGCCAAAATTCTCTCTGCCTCAAACAGCCTGTTTCACTAAAGGATTTATTGCTGTCTCCTGCCTGATGTGTCAGGGATGATTTACTTTTCCAAATCCTTCACCAGAGACCATGTGGTATGTAGAAGTGTTTTAATTATCTTTAATCCACATGGATGGCGCGTAGTTGCCCAAGGAGGGATACACACTTCAGGGATGGTGAGGTGGCATTTAATCAAAAGGGCACTTTCGGAGGAGAGAGCTCCTAGTGGCTCTTCAACTATTTTTAGCTCTAATCAACACAAGGCATTTTGTTGATTAGCAATATGAATATTTGGAATGGGCTTTTGCTAGCAAAGTGTGCTAGAGGTGTGAGTTGGCCAGATATATGGATAGACTGTAAGCTCAATAGTCTCCACCCTTTGGTATGGTGCTCAAGGCTTGGTGCCTATGACTTGATTCCCAAATGTTGCCTGAGGGCACCTTCCTATTCAGAAAAGTTTGGTTGTCTTAGGCTGAATAGAAGTTTTGTTGATCCTGCATTTGAAAAATTATTAGTTTCTTCTCTATTGTCCCTTTCATGTCAGTTATGTTTAGAGCACCTAAAGAGACAGCTGGGACTTGACCTCAAAAAACAGGTTTTGGGGCCCCTTCAATTAAGCATCTCTCTCTCTCTCTCTCTTTTTAAAAGATTTATTTATTTATTTGAGAGAGTACAGAGAGAGAATAAAAGGGAGAGGACTCCCCATTGAGCAGAGATCCCAGCACCCTGAGATCATGACCTTAGCCGAAGGCAGACGCTTAACCAACTGAGCCATCCAGGTGTTCTGCAGCTCACTCTTGATTTTGGTTCAGGTTGAGATCTCAGGGTCTTGATATCAAGCTCGCATTGGGCTCTGTGCTCAATGGGGAGTCTGCTTGTCCCTTCCCCTCTGGTCCCCCTCCCCCACTCAAGCTCTCTGTCTCTCAAAAAATAATTAAGATCTTAAAAAAGAACAGGTTTCTATTTATTTGTCTGTTTGCTAATAATTTGTCTGTAGGTGCAGACAAATTCAGTTGAGGGTTACCTTTCTGGAAAGTGGTTGTGAGGGGGCAGAGGCTCCCTAAGGCCTCCATCTAATTGCCCTTACCTACCGGTGGCTACAGATATCTTCTGTAAAGTTTTCATTTAGAAATGGCCACATTGGCTGCATGAGTTTGGTACTGCACCTGTTCCAGGTTCATTTCTCCTTTTTAAACTCTTCTCATAAGTACTGTTTCCTGCTGAGATACTGTTCATCCTAGCTACATATTTCACAGAACATTTCACCTCTTTATCTTTATATTGTGGTCCAGCTCAAAATTCCATGTTCTCATGAAGGCTTTGCTGACTCTTTCAACCCTTTCTCATCCTTGTACTGGGGTCTTAATGCACTCATGCACAGCACACATAAAAAAGCTTTTGATCATACATGAATTTCCCTGACAGTGTTCATTACGAGCCCGAGATAAAACTTAACAGAGGAACAAGATTGACATCAAGGGGATCCCGGTTGATGATAATGCCAGTGGCAACAGGTCCTTTACAAATGAGTAGGCCCTGTTGCTGCTTTGCTCTCAGGCACCCCTGCCCTTCCCTCTGGGGGTGTTTTGTTTATTGCTGTTCTTTTGTTCTCTTATTTACCTTTGGAGAGTTTGAACTTTGATAGAAGCTAAATGACCGTCAAGGCCAAAGGTGATCAAGAGAAGTGGTTCCCAAGTATGTGGATTCCAGATCAG
This sequence comes from Mustela nigripes, assembly GCF_022355385.1. NCBI lineage: Eukaryota > Metazoa > Chordata > Mammalia > Carnivora > Mustelidae > Mustela > Mustela nigripes. The sequence continues at coordinate 146,397,398 of NC_081557.1, read as the reverse complement.
AGAAGAGAGATTCTAATCCACCAATTTATCATTTTTTAACTTGAAGTAACATGCACCATATAGAGTGTCCTGCTATAAAAGCCATGTTTGTTCCAGAATTCTTGTAGGGACAACAATTTTGTATAGTGAGTCTGGAGTTCTGTAGCTCCATGCCCTTTACATTAATAGTTTTTACAGATTTGTAAAGAAAGCTTGGGATTTCTTAAGAACCTTGTTCTATACATATGCATAGCCATAAATAATTTTATATATTCTATACTTATATAAAATATTTATAATTATTTACATAACTATATATATATACATATAATTGCATCAGAAAAGACCATATACCAGGATGAAGTATTTCATTAATCCTTGAAATAACATCTACTCTATGAATTTTAAAAGGCCTTAAAGAATAAGAACCTGTTGAATATTTTCTTAGTTTTTCTTTATGTTCAGCACAATCCCAGGCACAGGGTAGAAGGCAGGAGAAAACAGATCCTATATTAAGTGTTGGTTGACTTAAAGCCCACGTAGCAATTTAAGTGAATTCTCTGACAGAGGGAATCAACTTCATATATGTAATTATTCTTCTCAATGTTTTATCAAAGTGATTGTTTATGACATTATACCTTACAGCAGCTCATAAGAATATTGAGAACTTGAGAATATACAGAAAGAAAATTTTGTGTAAGAGGCAGATCAAATAACAGATTTAGGAAATAGAATTTGTAAAAAATACAAATGGAGGGCAGATTTTCTAAGATGTCCTAATTTTTATGGACTTAACTACTTTATTAGAAAGATCTCGTTTAATTTGTTTCACCTGATTTCACAAATCATGGTGTTGTCCCTACTTGTAACTTGAGCTGATGAAACAAACAAACAAAGCCCTAATACCAGCTGGGAGATGTAGACTAAATTATATAATATCTTTGGGTTTCATTTTTCTCCCTTTTATTTTATGGGAAGACCAGGATTCCATGAATTGATGTGACAGTGGCCAGTACAGTGCCTGGCACATAACCAGGAACTAACAGTACTAATTTGCTGGGAAACAAGTTGCTATACTTCTTCAGAGCGCTTTCCTTAAATGTATCAGATAATTAATCATTGAAGGCTAATTAGGAGTAGCATTACCTGACTGTGAAGAGTATGAATGTGACCACGTGCATACAGCAGTACTTGTGACCCTGGGTGAGGTATGTAAGCTTTCTGTGCTTTGGTTTTATCATGTGTAAGTGGAAATAAGAAGACCTTCCTAGTGTTGAGGATTACATTCTTTGATGTGCAGAAAGCATTTAGGGCAGTGCTTGGCAATGGCAGGCACTTGATAGATTTTGGTGAATATTAAATTACATGCAAAGAACTGTATTGGGAGTTTTGGAGGATAATAATTTGCAAAGATAAATGTGATTAAGTTCTTTTTTTCAAGGAGTTTATAATATATTGCATAAAGTAGGAGAGAGAGAAGTTAGCCTGGTTAATCAAATATTGAATAATGTATAAAAGGAGATGCAAAGTAAAAAGATGAACTGTGTAAGAATGTGGAATAAGGAGTCAGAGATTCTGACAAGGCAGACCAGTGAGAGCTTCAGACATGGCAGTAGCATCTGAATAAGCTGAAGGGATACGAATTTTAATAGAAGATGGGAAAACTTATTTCAGCTTGAGAGAATCACATGAGCATAGGGTCTTGAAACTGCTTGAAATATTTGGGAAATAGACATGGCTGAGATGTAGGCGGCATTATATATTGTAGGAAAAGAAGGGGATGGGAGAGTATTTTAGAATAAGGTAAGGAGAATCTTATTTGCAATGCTAAGAATTTATTCTTGAAGAATGGAGGCTGGCTCCTTTCCTTCCCATAATATGCAACTTTTTAAAAATAAGAAGTGAATCACATTCCTCTTAGAGAGTTGTTACCCACAGCAACTCCTAGTAATTTGTAATGAGAAACTTTTCTTTAACCTAATAGACTTTTTAAAAAAAAAATTGAGGTAATTGTAGATCCACATGCAGTTGTAAGAAGTAATACAGAGAAATTTTTTATGAAGTTTGACTGGTTTCCCCCCAGTCATTAACATTTTGCAAAAATTATAATAAGATATCACAATTAGGATATTGACATTGATACAATTCACTCATCTATTTCAGATTTCTCCAGTATTATTCATTCTTTTGCATGTGTGTATTAAATTTTTCACCTTTGTGTGTTTGTATGATCACTCTAAAGATCCTGAACTGTGCAATGTCACAAGCATCCCTTATGTTGCTTTTATAACTACACCCATTCTCTTATGCTCTCTTTCCCCAATTGCTGGTAAATACTAATCCATCTTCCATTGCTGCCATTTTTCCAACCTTTTGGGACTGACTTTTTTCACTCAAGGTAATTTCCCAGAGATTTATTGAAGCTCAAGTATGGATAGTTCCTTTCAATTGCTGACTTCTATCCATAGTATGGAGGTACTGTTGTTTCTTTAATCATCCTCCTGTTGAATGATATTCCGGCTGAGTACAGATTCTGCCTATTACAAATAAAGCTGCTATGAACATCCACATGCAGTTTTCTTGTGAACACAAATTTTGATTTATTTTTTATTTTTTAAAAAGATTTTATTTAGTTATTTGACAGAAATCACAAGTAGGCAGAGAGGCAGGCAGAGAGAGAGGGAGGGAAGCAGGCTCCCTGCTGAGCAGAGAGCCCAATGTGGGGCTCAATCCCAGGACCCTGAGATCACGACCCGAGCCGAAGGCAGGGGCTTAACCCACTGAGCCACCCAGGTGCCCTTGATTTATTTTTTAAAAATATTTATTTTACTTTGGAGGGAGAGAGAGAGGGTGAGAGAGAGCATGCAAGTGGAAGGGAGGGGCAATGGGAGAGGGAGAAAGAGAGAGAATCCTGAAGCAGATTCCCTGCTGAGCATGGAGCCAGATGTGAGGCTTGATCTCAGGATCCTGAGATCATGAATGGCCTCAGCCCAAATCAAAAGCCAGATGCTTAGCCAATGGAGTCACCCAGGCACCCCATAAGTTTTCATTTCTTTGGGATAAATACCCTGGAGTGTAATTGCTGGGTTGTATGATAGTTGCTCATTCAGTTTTTAAAGAAACTGCCGAACTGTTTTGCAGAGTGGCTGCACCATTTCACATTTCCATCAACAATGTGTATGTGATCTAATTTCTGTGAAATCTCACCAGCATTTGGATTTGTCACTCTTTTTTATCTTAGTCATTCTGATATGAGGGTAGCAATATCTCATTTACATTTTAATTTGCATTTTTAATGGCTAAAGATGTACATTTTTTCATTCTCTTATTTGCTATCTCTTATTTGCTTATTCACTCTTTGGTGAAATGTTTGTTCATGTATTTTGTCCATTTTCTAATTTTACTGTTTGATCTTTTTTATTGTTGAAGAGGATTGAGAGAAATGTACACATTTAGATAGGTAGTTTGTAATAATTTCCTCCCAAACTGTGGCTTGTCTTTTTGTCCTTTTTATTGAGTTTTTATAGAGTAAAAGTTTTAGGTTTGATGAACTCCACGGGATACAGAAATCAATGGACAAGGGGATTCCCTCCAGAGAGCAGAAGCAGGGAACTCCCACCATGCCACCCCCTTGTCAGGACAGTACAGAGATTACTCAAAATTCCCATCTGGAAGAATTTCATCATTGCTATGGATCAGTGACTATTTTTTCTATTCTTTCCTTTTTAATATCAAAGTGTTTATTGTGGCTATCTTGTCCTTGCTATAACTTATATGTCAGATGTGAATGAGTATATGTGTACATGCGTAAGGAGAGGTTAGGGAGGCAGACCATATGTATTTTTAGGTTCTGGGTCACTGGACCATGAAAAGACATTTTTATACTGGAGAAGAACATGCATCACCCAGAGACTCTGGACATTGAGCTGGGTGCAGTTACTGGAAGGGACTTTGACCTCTATCCCTTAGGGAGAAGGTAGGTATGTTCTTTGTGTGGGGTAGAAGGGGTGGAAAGGATATTTGACGAGCAGAAGGGTGAACTGTGGTAGAGTCTACCTAGCCATTTAATGGACCCATTTCATCTTTTTTCTGGGAAAACAGATCAGATATGGACTGAATTGTGATCTCCTCAAATTCATATGTTGAAGCCCTGACCCACAAAGTGACTGGATATAGAGAAGGGGTCTTTAGGAGATAATGTAGATTAAACGAGGTCATAAAAGCTGAGTTCTATTCTGATCAGACTGTGGCCTTATGAGAAGACTCTTCTCTTACTCTCCCACAAATCTCTCTCTCTTCTCCTACCCCCTCCTTCTTACCCATGTGATGACACAATGAGAAGCTGTAAGCCAGGAAGAGCGCTCTTACCAGACATTTTGATCTTAGACTTCCTAGGCTTTAGAGCCATGTCATGGCAACAGAAAGAAATTTCTGTTGCTTAAAGTCACATAGTCATGCTATTTTGTTATGGTAGCAGGAGCAGTTTAATATACTTCTCTTCGATGTGCTCTATAAATGTGACCGAAAGTGATGTGTATCATTTTCAGAAAAGACCACAAAATTACCTTTGCTTTTTCCTATACTGTTGTTCTTTCTAATGGCTCAATGAAGACATGCTCAGTGACCTTGAATATAAAGTGTTAAAGATGGCCAAATAATAAGGTGGAGGGTCCTGAGTCTCTCTGAATCACTGATGGCAGAGAATTGCCCACTGAACAGGAACCCTTATTTTGGACTACATATGTGCAAGAAATAAGTTGTATTGTGCAAGCTAATATTTTGAGAGGTTATCTCTGGTAACAAATGAAATAACTCTATCTAATAGAATAGGAATGTCACTAAATAACATGGAGGAAAAAGTTTTTTTGGGGGAATACACTGAGTAATATTTTTGATGTCCAGTAGGTAGTTGAAAATTCAGATCTGTAAGAAAGAACAAAATGAGGTATCTGTGTGAGTAGTTCAGACTGTTCTAACAAAACAACAGACTGGGTGGCTTATAAACAACAGAAATTTGTTGCTTTCAGTTCCAGGGGCTGAAAGTCTGAGATCAGGTTGCCTGTGTGGATAGATGAAGCCTTCCTCACTCTAGAGAATTCTTGTATCCAGAGCGTAAAGGGCAAGAGAGCTCTGTGAGGTCTCTGGTAAGAGAACTAATGCCGTTCATAAGGGCTCCACACTTACATGCTAAGCCCCTCTCAAAGGCCCCACCTTCGAACACTGTTACATTGGATATTAGACTTTCAATATATTAAGTTGGGGCAGGGCACAAAGATTTAGACCACAGCTGTGTCCAAAGGTACAAACTTTATGGTTGGAAAATTAGGGAGACACAACCAAAGGGAGTGTGAAGACAAAGAGATGAGAAATAAACCAACAAGGTAAAGCTTTTCAGGAGATAAGGAAGGAAAGAAATTCAGGGACGAGGTGGAAGATGTCAGATCTCAGTGAGTTGAGAATTTCTTCTTAGAAAGAAGAAATGAATCTGTGTGTGACACCCCTGCCCTGAGAAGTTTGGCCATGAAGAAAATGATACATATGGAGAACCATCTTCAAGTGGAAGGACTGATGAGGTTTTGTTTGGTTTTGTGTGTTCAGTGAGAGGAGACTTGAACATATTGTTGGTGAGGGAAAAGCAGTTATTGATGGGCGAATGGGATCTAATTTGTGAGCGAGAAAAAGAGTAACAGACAAGGCCAGAGTCTTAAAGAAATAGAACTACATATGCAATTTCTAATTAACACCTTCTTAATGAATTTGAAGCTGCTCAGCTCTCGCATTAGCAGAAAGATAAATTTTATGATATTTTCCACATTTAATTTCTTTCTAACTCAAGTCAAATAGGAACAGGTGAATGTTTCATTCCTTCTACTGACTAAATAATAACAGTTGCTATGAATCAGAAATACATATTGTAGTTATATTTCTTACTAATTACAGTTATTTGTTTTATGATCTTATATAAATCATAGTGTGTGTGTGTGTACACTATATATAGTATAACTCTGGAAAATGTGCATTTAGCTCTAGAGCTTTACTTTACATCTTTTGAAATATGGTAGTAGGAATTATTCTTTTATTTCCAGACCTTTGGAACTTAATCTACTTTTAATCCCTTAGAAGTAAGAAAAAGAATGTAACATACACTGCTGTCTATTGGGAAGAAAATGAGGGAGAGAGGGAGAGAACTAGGGAGGGAGAAAGACTTCCAGAAATTTCTAGACGTTTCTACTCCTTTCCACTTTATTATTCCAAAACTTGGATAGCACCTGTTGTTGAGGAGAAGACTAATTAACATGCAGTGGCAGTCAGTTATAGTTACCTTGAGTGATCTATCTCTGTAAAAATGTGGGAAAATGAAATGTAAGTCTCTGTGGGGATTCAATATGAAAATTATGTGAGATAACAAGCATAATATGTAAGACCTCTTAATACAGAGGATGGTATGTGTAGGAGATCTATAGACATTTATTTCTCTTCCGTTTTTTCCATAATTGTTCTTTTTTTTTTTTCTAAAACAACTTTCTAGTATTCTGTAGGTTAACTATTATTCTTTACTAATAATACCCAACAAAAATTATTATTCATTTAAATATATGTGCTAATAGCTCTGACATCTATCCAGAAGATACACTTACAGTTTATCCCATGTTGTAGTAAGAGTCTTTTTTTTTTCTTTAAAGATTTTATTTATTTATTTGACAGATAGAGATCACAAGTAGGCAGAGAGGCAGGCAGGGAGAGAGGGGGGGGGGAAGCAGGCTCCCTGCCAAGCTGGAAGCCCAACATGGGGCTCCATCCCAGAACCCTGAGATCATGACCTGACCTGAAGGCAGAGGCTTTAACCCACTGAGCCACCCAGGCGCCGCTGTAGTAGGAGTCTTAATTCATTGAATCAGTATCATTAGAAGTCATGTTAGGGAAAAACAACTATCAGTAATTTACTTAATATTTAATTAAGTCTTATTTTTTTAACTAAAAATAACCTAACTTTGAAAGCTATTTATTATGATAATCAAATTTAACTGACTAAGTCTCACATGGTAGATTCAGTTTCACAGAGGGAAAGCGCAACCAGGGGGAGCAGGAGGCAAAGGGAGAAACAGGCTCACCATTGAGCAAAGGACCTGATGTGAGACTCGATCCCAGGACCTTGGGATCATGACCTGAGACAGATGAAGACACTTCACCAACTGAGCCACCCAGGCATTCCAGTTGTTTGAGTCTTAAGGTAGGAATTAGATACAGATCTTCTAAATCCTTTTCAATTTTTGCATTTAGAAACAAACCTATCTCTAGCTTCATCTTTATCTCTTTCTCTACCTCCCTCTTCATGGCCATCTCTATCTCTATGTCTAGATCTTTCTGTTATATATGTTTCCAATATATTCGTGGCATTGATGGTACACTGCCATTTAACATATGAGATATGACATAGTACATTTCAGAAATGGAAATGTTAGCAGAGAATTATATTAAGATCCAGTTCAAGGTAATACTAACCTTTTCAAGAGGGTATGTACTTCTTTGGTGAGAAATGAAGCAAAACAGGAGAAATGACCACATCACTAAAGCTTAATTTAGTCAAAGACGTACAAGCAAAAGACTAAGGTCATGGTAAATTCAATGGTTCTTCTTATGTATTAGGAATATGTCCATTTGGAAAAGGACTTTTAAATGGACTGCCTTAGCTTAATATGAAAGAAGTATCTGACAACAAATCTATGTTTGAACATTTCCATGTAAAGTTCTTCCATTAGGTTGCACTCTTATCAGTATTCAAAGGAATTAGAATTTCCTCAGCATTAGGGAATTTACTGACACTATTTTTTAACATCTTGCTACATTTCTGTTTCAATCTTGAAAGGAACAGCAGTATGTTTTTTTCTCTGGAAACCCACCTTAATGACTTCCTGGACACCCACCCTAATGAATGCACTAAGTTTCTCATCTTGACCTCATTCTAATGTTTAATGATTCTTAAGACTTGGCTTGGTTATGTGCTTAAATAGGCATATTATCAAGGGGTGTGGGTGGATGGATTTTTAAAAGGCAATCAAACCAAGGTATATTTATGGTAAATGCCGTTCTGGCAACACCCTACATTTTTACCTCTAAATATTGTTAAGGCTGTGTTAGTTGTAGGTTTATGTGAAGTTATTCACTGAATATCTTGATGGAACTAGCCTTCCTGGGGAACAATTTAAGACAGATGTTAACAATTCCTTTTGAGTCTGATAATTGAGAGCTATGTAAGGTTTTCCAGTTTTTTCTTATTTCCCGCATTTGGATCTGAATCCTGGCATCATGGACAGAGTGACAGAAAAATGGCATATTAGGTGAAGTTATTTCCAAAATATAAAGCCAACAATGAAATAATATTTAGAATAATTAAAGGAACTGCTGCAAATTACTGAGAGCAAGAGGACAAAAGAATATGAACAGGTAATTGACAGAAGACGAAACCCAAAAGAGAAAGCCTCACGTAGGTCCATAAAGATGGATCATAGATGGATCATGCTCCCTAAAGACGTACATCATAACAGCATTTATGATAGCAGGGAGCTGGAGGTAATCCAGTATCCATTGTGGGAAGGGGGTGTTGGTGGAGTAGATAGATAATTAAAACAAAAGGATGCTCTCTAGGAATGTAACAGTTTGAAACTAAGTTTTCATATAACATGAATGAATGGTAAAAACAGAATTAGAAAAATAATTTAAGACTCAGGGTGCAATGTATATTTTAAAACCAGCAGTGAAAACTTAAAATATATGCTCACAGAGAAACAATACATATTTCGCAAAAGGTGGGCAGGGAGGAGAATGGGAGCAATTAATCATTATATAGAGTATCCCTGAAGCCTTCCTAAAACAGGGTCCACTGGGCTGAACTTATTGCTCTTGGATGGAGAAGTAAAATTTGATGCCATATGGGAATACAACTCACTCACCAACTAACATGGAAATTAAAATCCTTGTGCTTTTCCCCAATTATCTGAAATCAAAAGGTCAAGACATTACACCTAAATCTATGAAAAGTAGCATGGAAACCTGAAGACATTGCTGGTGAAAACTGGGTAGTGGCTGTGGTGATCACAGCAGCAGTGAAACTAGAAGACCTTAATTCCATAATCACTCCTGACAATTGTGTAGAGTGTTGGCTGACTGCACTATCGCTTCACCTTTAAACTCTGGACAAATCTGAAAGCTACAAAAAGTGCTTTTTAAAAATCTCTCTAGGTTACAACTTCGTACTGCATTCTTTAGAACTCCCTAAGAATTCCCCTGGAGATTTGAGGTGTTGGGTGGCATTGCTGAAAAAATCCTAATTCAGTGGGTTCAGCTCTTCACTGACACAAGTCTGTCAGTAGAGACCACCTTCTCCATTTGCCATTGGACAAGCATGTTAGAAGTCTGATGCTACCTTCTGTTACTACTTTGGCCAACAATAAGAAATCTCATGTCTTGCATCATACTTTTATCAACACTGCCAACATCATTCACCCTTTCCATCCTTTCCTACTGAAGAAGCTCATTGTCTTCAAGGAAGAAGAGAAGGACGAAAGCTTTCCCAGCAACACATGTGAGGTCCTGTGATCTCAGTTTGCAGCAAGGATGCTAGATTACCCTCCTCTATACAGTGTTCTTTATAATGGATAAAAATGGAGATCCAGCTAATATTACCAGTGTTACCAGAATTTCAAAGGCAATTGCTCTTAGATACCTCTCATAGATACCGAATCATACCAATTTCTTGGAATATGACTATGAAAGTAGACCAAAGAACCCATAACCTGGTGTTTTAGATGTTCCTCAGTTTTCATATGCTGTGATGTCATTGGGCCAATGAAAAATCAGTAAATGTAAAAACACAGCAATAGAAACCATTCAAAAGAAAACACAGAAAAGAATTCAAACAAAACAAAACCAAGCATCAAGGAGCTGCTGAAAAAATTCTCCTGGCCTAACATATATTTAACTGGAATTCTAAAAGGAAAATAGTGAAATACATAAAATTTTTTTTGAAAATATATGATTGAAAAATTTCTAAATTTGGTGGGAACTATAAACCCACATACCCCAGAAGCTCCACAAAGATGAAGTATAGACACATGAAGAAAACTACACCGAATGTTCTGGTTCTACATGTGAGCAGCTTGGAAGTCACCACTCCATCCTAATGACATGTAAAAAGCTAAACAACCCCAAAAAACCAACTCTTCTTGGGTTCATAAGAGAGGGGAGGATGAAGAACAAATCACTACCTGTAAGACTGGAGACACAGGCGGGGGATACAGGTAATCACTCTTACCCCAGCAGAGGCTTACAGACACTGCAAGATCCAGTGCTGGGATAGAAAAACCTGAGTTATAATCAATGAATTAATGGAGGCTCAGTGGGAATCATTCTGAAAATGAAAAACACCAAGAGGCACAATATATTGAGTTGACCTCCTGGAGTCTGACCAGTTTCCGTATAGTACATATTGGAGAAAAATTCCTTCCTGCTTTAGACAGGGGGTGGAGAAAGGAACTATTTTTTAAATACCATCCCCCTCCCACCCCACACCTAGGGCACTCTGCTCTTTGTAATAAAGTCTGCCCTCAGGAGAAACTAATGAACCAGAACCAAACCTGCTGGGGTTTTTATCAGAGCTTAATTGACCCGGGGCAAAGGGATTATCCAACTCCAGTCAGCTCTAGCTTTCCTGGTGGGAAAAGGAAATACCCAATATTAGCCCACACTAGCAATTCTGTCCCACCTAAAAGGGAAAAACAACCCGAGAAACCCTATGACATGGAACATAGGCATAGGCTACTGAAAGACTGAGACCTGATCATCGAACTAGAGAACACCTTCCTGACCCTCACACCACACCACCATATTACTAATAGCCTAATTACAACGGTTCCTTTTACCTAGTACATCATGTCCTGTTGTCAAGAAAATATTACAAGACACACTCAAAGACCAAAACACAATTTGGAGAGACAGAACAAACTTTAGGACCAGATATAGTAAGGATGTTGGAAACATCAAGCTGGAAATTAAACACAGGTATGATCAATATGCTAAGTTCTCTAATGGATAAAGTAGACAGCATGCAAAACTAGGTGAGTATCATGAACAGAGGTGGAAATCCTAACATAGAATCAGAAAGAAATGCTAAAGAAACTAAACAACTGGAATGAAGTGAAGAATGTTTTTTTTTAAATTTTTATTATTTATTTATATTTAAAGATTTTATTTATTTGACAGAGAGAGAGAGAGAGAGATATCACAAGTAGGCAGAGAGGCAGGCAGAGAGAGAGGGGAAAGCAGGCTCCCTGCTGAGCTGAGAGCCTGATTCAGGGCTTGATCCCAGGACACTGAGATCATGACCTGGGCTGAAGGCAGAGGCTTAACCCACTGAGCCAACCAGATGCCGCTATTGTTTTTATTTCTTTTCAGTGTTCCAGAATTCATTGTTTATGCACCACACCCAATGCTTCATGCAATACATGCTTAGTCTGCTGGATATGGTTGAGAAAAGATTATCTGAGCTTGAGAATATAACAGTAGAAACAGCAAAACTGAAAAGTAAAGAGAATAAAGACTGAAAAAGAGAGAATGGACTATCCAATGGACTACCCAAGGACCACTACAAAAGTTGTAATATAGGTGGAGTGAGAATACCAGAAGAAGAAGAAAAGAATGGAGAGAGGCAAGCCAGGGCTCAACTAGAGGCAGAAGGGAAAATTCCAAAGGGAAGAAGGAAATACCTGCACGAGTCTTAGCACCTTCCCGCCATGGTTCGGAATCATGGTGACAGTGGATGGGTTTTCTCTCCATAGGAAGAGGGCAGTCCCCATATACAGGGTCCAGACCAAGCAGGCAAAGAAGCAATGACACAGATCATCTGAATGTCCTAACCCTAGGCTTTGTGTTGGAGCAGATCAAGGTCATGCTCCTCTCCACTGTTTTCCACCTTCCCAGGAAATTTATCCCCTCTTCCAAAGGGACATTGACAATTATGTGCTGCCTTTTCTACAATACAGAAACCACTTAGTTTTTTTTAAAAAGTGGCTCGGTATTATAACTGCAGTGATGTCTGGCAAAATGAAACCCCAAGCCTTTGTCTCAGCCTTCTACACAATACCTGTTTCAGACTGTTGATGAATTAGGATCCTAATTAAGATTAGGATGATACAAGGGACACATGCACCTAAGTGCACATATAGCACTTATGTTGGCTTCTGAAGCCAGTCAGTCATCTTAGCAGCAGAGGGCAAACTTCTCAACACAGACTGCAATCAGGGGAGCTGAGGCTCACTTCTTCCTATGGTATCTAAGCAGCATTCATCCCTCTGATGGGGATCTCAGGCTGACTCACCAGACACTTTGTATTCAGAGGTGGCTTCCAGGTAAGGAAGTTCCATCTCATGATATGGAAACAGTAAAGTCGTTGAGATACATTCACCCTAATAATCTCTATCTACGCAGATGATAGGTTGGTATTTTTGGATCCCAGCCAAGAAAAAGCTAACTCTGGGAATAGAATGACAAAAGACTCAAGATCTAAAAATATAAATTGTGGAATCTCTCTCGTTTTTTAAGTTTTGACAGGATGTGTTCTGTCTGTCTGGACCTTGAAACTACCTTCTGTTAAGTAGAGGACAAAGCCATAAAAGCTCCATATTTAGTGTGGAGTCCAATGCAGGGTTTGGACTCACATCCCTGAGATCAAGACCTGATCTAAGATCGAAGGTCAGATGCTCAATGACTGAGTCATCCAGGCACTCCTGGAGATCAACGATCATAGGCTTTGTGACAGAATTTGGGGAAGAGAACTGTTCACACGTGGCGTGCCTGGGTGGCTCAGTGGGTTAAGCCTCTGCCTTTAGCCCAGGTCATGATCTCAGGGTCCTGGGATCAAGACCCACATGGGGCTCTCTGCTCGGCAGGGAGCCTGCTTTCCCCCCAACCCTGCCTGCCCCCCACTCTGGGTACTTGTGATCTCTCTCTCTGTGTCAAATAAATTTAAAAAATCTTAAAAAAAAAAAAAAGAAGTGTTCACATGTGTTTCAGTTGAGCAAAAGAAGAGAGAGTAGTATATATACCCATGTGTTGTGATATAACGTGAATCCCCAGGGAATGGATGCCTAGGATGGATCATGAAGATGAAAAGAATGATTTACATTTATACCATAACCTTTTAACACACATGGAAAGGGAGAAGTTTGAGAACTGCTCTTTGACAACTTTTGTCTGGAAAACATTGTTCAGTCGTGCACTCCTGGACATGTTCCAGCTTACCTGCTCAAGTTTAAGGTGAATGTTGGCTTCTCTCCTGCAGCACTTTGTTTTGTTTTGGCCCCGGAGAGCGAACATTCTCTTTCATTCCCTGGAAGCTGATTCTTTGGTGCCAATAGCCATGGTTGCCCTTTTCTACAAAGGCCTTGTACAGCAGAAAGGTTTTTACATTGCATTCACCTTCTAGGGATAAGCTGTCGACTGGAAATGGTGATGGCCGAAGGGTCAAGAATTGGGACGTAGTTTCCAGAATGGATTGTGCCTCAGAAATCTCTTTGCTAGATGTTGAACCTGGGGGAAACTAAGATGATTTTTCAGAAAAGAGTTGCTGCCTTCTCTAGAAACAATGAAGACCTAATTCTTTTGAAGCTCATTTGGGTTTGATTTAAATACCAAGAGTAAGGATTGGCACTTTGATTTCACTCTAATTGTATTAATAGGGAAAGGAAAATAAACCCTCTGAAGAAAATATTACGAAGGGAAATAATTGTCATGGTCAAAATCGAGGTACAGGACTACACAAACAAAGCAGGAAGTGAAGTCTGTACCTAGTCCCTGGTATCTAATCACCTGTCCTGGCTTCCAGATGTCAGGAGAGACCAACCCTTTGGCTCTTGACTTAAGTTTCAGATATTGACTTTATTCAGTAATCCCCAAGTTTATCAGATGATAGTTCACTAAAAATAAGGAGGGATTTCTATCCCTTGGTTTGTATAAGAGTCTTTAAGATGCAGAGCTCAGAAAGAAAGTTCTCAGATCTAAGCCAACAGCAATTCTAAAATGATTTGTGTTTATAAGTTTGTACATGGTAATATCAACCTCATATTGTTGCAGACCTTTTTCCCATGAGTTTGAGTTGTGTTTTGTTTGAAATGAAATGTTTCAGTTGTCATTTTGTTGCTGCATGTCAGTTAGCCTGTGACCCTTCTATTATGGTCATTTTAGCATACCAAAATAACCCACAAAGTGGGGGGCTGAGGTTTGGATTTTTTTTCTTTGTTACTAGAAGTTATTTTATTTGTCCTTATTACTGTCATGATGACTTCATAGATGCAGAAAGAGTGAACGAATTAGTGAATAATTGGCTTAATGCACAGTTATTTTATCTTGAGTGCTCTTTTTGATGAGATAATTATAAATGTATATATTTTAATTGCACTGGTGCATTGAACATGTCAGTGTCTATACCAACAGAGCGGGACCAACAGAGCTTTTTCTGGCTGTTGGGTGCCTGATAATAATGTCTTGATTTTCCTTTGGGACTCAACAATATAGGTTTTTTTCCCCAGCAGTAGGGAGAGTACAGATGATTAATCACTGATGTCATTGCAATTTTTATTTTTTAAAATATATTTGTAAAAAATACGAGCCCCTGGGTGGCTCAGTGGGTTAAAGCCTCTGCCTTCTGGAAAAGGTCCTGGGATCTAGCCCTGCATTGGACTCTCTGCTCAGCAGGGAGCCTACTTCCCCCTTTGCTCAGCCCTTCCTCTCTCTCTGCCTGCCTCTCTGCCTACTGTGATCTCTGTCTGTTAAGTAAATGAATAAAATCTTCAAAAAAAACAAACAAACCCAAAAATGAAAAAAAAAAAAAGAAGACGACTCAATATTGTCAAGATGTCCGTTTTTCCAATTCGATTTGTAGATTCAGTGGAGTCCCAATAAATAATCCCAGCAGTTATTTTATGGATATTGACAAACTGATTCTTTTATTTATAGGGAGAAGGCAAAAAAAACTCAGCATAGCTAAGGCAATGTTAAAAGAGAAAAAAATCTGAGGACTGACACTACCCAACTTCAAGATTTACTATCAAGGTACCAAAATGAGGGCAGTATGGTATTGGCTAAAGAACAGACAGATCAATGGAACACGAGAGAAAGTTCAGAAATAGACCCTCATAAATATAGTCAATTAATCTTTGACAAAGAAGATACAATATGATAGAACAAAGATAGTTTTTTCAACAAATAGTACTGGAATATTTAGATATCATGAAAAAAATAAGGTCAAACTAGACACAGACCTTATATCCTTCACAAAAATTCAGAGTGGATCAAAGACTTATATGTAAGCACAAAACTGTAATACTCCTAGAAGATAGCATAGGAGAAAATCTACATGGCCTTGAATATAGTGCTGGCTTTTTAGATACAACACCAAAAGTACAAACCATGAGAGAAAGAACTGATACCTGGATTTTATTTAAAAGCTTCTACTCTGTAAAAGTTAATGTCAAAAGAATGACAAGATAAGTCACAGATTGGGTGAAAGCATTTCCAAAAGACACATTTGATAAATGAATGATGGCCAAAGTATACAAAGAGCTTTTAAAACTCAACAATAAAAAATAAAAATCTGAAGAAAACATGGACCTTCACAGACCTTCAAGAAAACATGGACCTTCAAAGACCTTCACAGTACATCATTTAACAGGCTTCAGACATGGCAGCTCATGGCAAATGAGCATATGGAAAGATGCCTAACATCATATATCATTAAGGAAATGCAAATTAAAACCAACAGGGGGTATCAGTGCACATCTATTAGGGTAATTGAAATCCAAAACACCAAATGCTGTCAAGGATATGGAGCAACAGGAACTCTCATATGCTGATGGTGGGAATGAAGAATAGAACAGTCAATTTAGAAGACAGTTTGGCAGTTTTACAAAACTGAACATAATTTTACCCTATGATCCAACTGTCCTGCTCCTTGGTATTTACCCAAAGGAGGTATAGAATTATGTCCACACAAAATATGCACACGATGTTTATAGCAACTTTACTCATAATTGCCAAAACATGGAAGCAACCAAGATGTCCTTCTGTAGGTGAATAAATAAGTAAGCTGTGGTACAACAGATAATGTAATATTGTTCAGCGTTAAAAAGAAATGAACTATCAAGCCATGAAAAGATGTATAGCAACCTTAAATGCATATTATTAATTTTAAGAAGTCAACATGAAAAAGCTATATACTGTATGATGCCCACTATCTGACATTCTGTAAGAGGCAAAACTATGAAGACAGCAAAAGGATTGCAGGGGTTGGTGGGATGGGTGACAAGTAAGTGGAACACAGAGAATTGTTAGGGATGATACCATAATGGTGGATAAATGTTGTTATCCTTTTTGTCTAAACTCATAGAATGTTCAACATCAAGGGTGAAGCCTACTGTAAACTATAGATTTGGGTTGATTATGATGTATCAATGCAGGGTCATCAGTTGTAACAGATGTATAACTCCGGTGGGGTTTATTGATAATGGGGGAGGCTAGGCAAATGTGTGTGTGGGAGTATATGGAAAATCTGTGTACCTTCTTTCTAATTTTGCTGTTAACCTAAAACTGACCTAAAAAATGAGGTCTTAAAAAATAACTTAAGCTATATATTAATAAAACGAAATGTGAGGAAAAACAAAACAAAACAAAACAAAACTACACTCAGACACAACCTTCTCAAATTGTCTAAAACCAATGATAAGGAGAAAATCTTATAAACAGCCAAAAAGAAAACAAACAAACAAACAAAGAAGACACAGTATGTTTTGAGGAAAAAAACATATGAGAATAACAGATTTCTCATCAGAAGCAACACAATCAAGGAGACAGTGAAGCAACATCTTTATAATAGGAAAGTGAACAGCTGTCAACATAGAATTCTACACCAAGAAAAGAATCTCTCAAAAATATAACCGCAAGAAGTTTGAAACCACTCCTTTGTTCTCTTTAATTCTTCTCTGACCCTTTCCTGCACCTCCCTGTTTCTTACAATTTGCATATACATATAACTACCTGGGTGTGTTCACCTGCCACCAACATACAATCTAGAAGTAATTCCAGATCAACCAGCCCTCCAAACAATGGGTGATTACTAGGCTTTTTTTTTTTTTTTTTTTTTTTTTTTTAACAAGCAGGCAGAGAGAGAGGAGGGAGCAGGCTCCCAGATGAGCAGAGAGCCAGATGCGGGGCTCCATTCCAGGACCCTGGGATCATGACCTGAGCTGAAGGCAGAGGCTTTAACCCACTGAGCCACCCAGGCACCCCGATTACTAGGCTTTTATAGCTGCACTGCTGTTACTTCTCCCCAAACTAAGTATGTTCCCAAAGGAAACCTAGTCTCTATTTAAGAAGCTGGCAGTGTATTGTAATTTTTAATTATAATGAAAATGAATGAATGAATGAAACGCAATCTCCTTATGTAACTAGGACTCTGGGAGTATGTGCCCACTATTGTACTTTATTTGCCTTTGTATGCATGGTGTCTTTCATTGCCCTGTGCCTCTCTGCTCATCTTTTTGCCCAGTTTCCAAGACAAGACTGCTTGTTCTAGCCTTTGACTTCCCACTACCATGTTTTTGTCTCCCTTTGGATCATTGATTCATGTGTACTTATCATCTTAAGCTCATAAGACTTTTTAAAAAAGTCTTAAAGATCTTTAAATAATCTTTAAAGATCTTAAATGATCGTTAAAGATCATAAGCTCACAAGACTTTTTAAATTGTAAGGGAGAGAGTGTCCATGATAGGCCAGGAAGCAAAAGCACCCCAGGCATTTCTTCCTGCCCCTCTGGAGTCAGCAAGGCCACATTCCAAAAGACATTTATTTGGTTTTCTTGATCCTTCAGCTACTCAGATGAAGCCACCTAATGGGTGGAGGGCAATATTAGGGATTAAAATTTTTTTCCGCAAAGGACTTGAAGTAGCCTTAGAATCACTTAGTCTAAATGCATAACATTTGTTTCTCATTCTTTCTCACTGTGCTTTTATTTACTTCTACTGTTTGCTTTTCAATAATTTCATGTTTTTGAGGCAGGGAATTTCCAAGCCCATTGAAATTTGATTTTACATTAATTTTTTCTGCTTTGATGATGATCATTAACTTCTAGAAATGGGACTCTGTGCTTCCATTTCACAGGCTCATTTCCATTGTCTGGTTTCATTGTTGTTTTGTCTGTTTGCTCTTCAGGCTTCAGACTGGCAGCTTAATGGAGTGTGTAATGTTTTTTTTATGTTAGAAGCAAGTGACTAGAGGCAACTTGTACCATTTCACTCAAATTAACCAACACCCTGTGAACGCAGAAACCCTCAAGTAACCCATTTTTGCTGTGAATTTTATATTAGACCATCTTGGATTAAACATTGGCTGCCGCCAGTTGATAAATAACATCTATGTTTATGGATATTAGGTTACAATTAGTCAGAATTTAACTTAAAATGAATTTGTGGATTATTTTGCTGATAGAATAGTGTATGCTTTTATTTTTCATTATGTTATATTTATTTCACTATTTATCTGTCTACCTTATTTACCTATGAGCTTTCTGATGTGCTCAGTGCCTTACATAGTGTCTGGCAAATAGTATGCACTAAATAAATCTTCGTTGAATGACAATGAACTTTCAAGATCATAGGAACTTGAGGCAAGGAAGATTTTTCAGAAATTGTGTTTGGGAATTTCCTTTATTTTTTAGTTTGTTGAAGAGCCATTTTAAAGTGAAGTGCTATGCTTTGTTTTCTCCAGCTCCGATGTTGGGATGTATATGAATTCTTAATCTTCTTACCCTGCACTGATGACAATTTTCCCCTTGCCTTTGCTTTAAAGTAATACCTCATCAAATTTTTTTAGCAATTCCAGGACCACAACTTCTAATACAAGTAACAATATGTATCTGTTTGGCAGTTCTATGGGTAGATCTACATAGATGAAGCCTGTTCTAGCAATCTTCAGTTAAAAAAAGACAAAAACAAATATCTTCCTCTTGCTTCTGCATTTTCTTATTAAGTCTTATATCCTAACACATATGTAGCTAGAATGTTAGTGTAAATCACTCATCCATTGATTTAATTTTTCACTCTAGAACAGCAATATAAAAGATGAGAAAGACTGGAAGCTTGCTCTTGAAGCATTTTACAACTAATTCTTGCATTTCAAAAATAATTTAATTTTAATGATTTCATTTAAAAAGACACGTTTTACAGTGGAATTAAAAGACTCAAGCCCACTGGTTTACCATTGGGCAAATAATTCAGCATAAATAGGGTGTTTGATTTGGGTAAATCCATAGCGTAATTATCCCAGTGATGTACACATTTCAATTCCACAAAGCAGTAAGAACCTACAGATTATTTCCTTGACTAACTGTTTCATCATATAGGACATCTTGATTTTTCCACTAAAAATATTGATTGAAATATTTTAAAGTATCAAGTGCATCAGTGAGCTGCTTAGGAAGAAAGGAATTTTCAAAGTTAAAGACCGACTAAAGCAGGAGCACAAGGAAGTAAGCACTGAACTTAGCAGTGAAGTAAGTTACGTGAACTTAGACTTCGGTTTCGATACACTTAAAAATCTGCATTGAGGTGTAATTGACATTGGGTATACAACATAATAATTCTATATCTGTGTATACTGTGAAATGAAGATCACCATAGTATGCCTAGTTACCATTCATCACTATACAGTCACAATTTTTTTTCTTGTGGTGAGAACTTTTAAGATTTATTTTCTTGGCAACTTTCAAATATACAGTACAATAGATTTTTTAAATTTTCATTTATTTTTAAAAATTTTAAAATTTTCATTCATTTTTTCATTTATTTTAAAAATTTCTTTTCAGTGTTCCAGAATTCATTGTTTATGCACCACACCCAGTCCTCCATGCAATATGTGCCCTCCATAATACCTACCACCAGGCTCACCCAACCTCCCACCCCTTGTGCCTTCAAAACCCTCAGATTGTTTCTCACAGTCCACAGTCTACTGCCTGTAGTCACCATGCTGTATATTATATCCTATGACTTATTATTTTAAAAATGGAACTTTGTACCTCTTGTCCCCTTTCACCTATTTTGTTCACACCCAGCCACCTTTCCCTCTGGCAATGGACACTTAAGTTGCTACCATATCTTGGTTATTGTAAATGATACTGCAGTGAACAGAAGGGTGCTTCTATCTTTTCAAATTAGTGTTTTCATTTTCTTCAGATAAATATCTAGAGTTGGAATTGCTGGATAATATGGTAGTAGTAATTTATTATTTTTTGAGGAAACTTCATATTGTTTTCCATAGTGGCTGCACCAGTTCACATTCCCATCAATAGCACATGAGGGTTCCCTTTACTTCAAGTCCTCGCCAACACTTGTCACTCCTTGTTTTTTTGATAATAGTCATTCTAATAGGTGTGAAGTGATGTCTCATTATGGGTTTGATTTACTTTTCCCTAATAGTTAATGAGGTTGAACATCTTTTCATGTGCCCATTGGCCATCTGTATGTCTCCTTTGGAAAAATGTCTGAAAAAAAAAGGGAAAAATGTCTGTTCAGATCCTCTGCCCATTTTTTCCATGGGATTTTTTTTTCTTCTACTATTGAGTTGTATGAGTTTATTATATATTTTGTACATTAGCCCCTTATTAGATATATCATTTGCAAATATTTTCTTCCATTCAATAGATTCCCTTTTTATTTTGTTGATGGTTTCCTTTGCTACGCAGAAGGTTTTGGTATGATATAAATTTGTCTGTTTTTGTTTTTATCATCTTTGCTTGTATTGACAGATCCAAGAAGTCATCTCCAAGATCCAATGTCAAGGAGTTTTATGCCTATGTTCTTTTCCAGGATTTTATGGTTTTAGGTCTTATAGTCAAGTCTTTAATCCATTTTGAATTTTTGTGCATGGTTTAAGATTGGAATCTAATTTTATTCTTTTGCCTGTGGCTGTGTACTTTTCCTGCAGCATTAATTGAATCCCTTCCCCATTGAATTTTCTTGCCTCTTTTGTCATAAATTATTGACTATGTATGTGTGGGTTTATTTCTGGGCTCTTTATCCTGTTTCATTTGATATATGTGCCTGTTTTTATTCCAATACCCTACTGTTTTGATTACTACAACTCCGTACTATAGTTTGAAATCAGGGAGCTTTTTGCCCCCAGCTTTATTCTTCTTTCTCCAGATTGCTTCAACTACTTGGGGTCTTTGGTGGTTTCAAATGAATTAGGATTTTTTGGTTCTATTTCTGTGAAAAATGTCATTGGAATTCTGATAGGAGTTGCACTGTATCTGTAGATTATTTGGGGGAAAAAAGGACCATTTAGCAATATTAGTTCTTCTAATCCATGAGCAGGAGATATTTTCCCATTTATTTGTGCCTATTTCAATTTATTTCTTCAGTGTCTTATAGTTTTCAATGTAAAGATCTTTCTTTTGTTAAATTTATTTTTATATATTTTATTCTGTTTGAAACAATTATAAATGGGATTATTTTATGTTTTTTAAATTTTTAAATTAAAAATTTTTTTTCAGTGTACCAGAATTCATTGTTTATGCAACACACCCAGTGCTCCATGAAATACATGCCCTCCATAATACCCATGACCAGGCTCACCCAATTTCCCACCCCTTGCCCCTTCAAAATTCTCAGATTGTTTTTCAGAGTCCATAATCTCTCATGGTTCATCTCCCCCTCCAATTTCCATAACTCCCTTCTCCTCTCCATTTCCCCATGTCCTCTGTGCTATTTCTTATGCTCCACAAATAAGTGAAACCATATGATAATTGACTCTCTCTGCTTGACTTATTTCACTCAGCATAATCTCTTCCAGTCCCATCCATGTTGATACAAAGGTTGGGTATTCATCCTTTCTGATGGAAGCATAATACTCCATAGTGTATATGGACCACGTCTTCCTTATCCATTCATCCATTGAAGGGCATCTTGATTCTTTCCACAGTTGTGGTTCTTTCCACAGTTTGGCGACCATGGCCATTGCTGCTATGAATACTGGGATACAGATGGCCCTTCTTTTCACTACATCTGTATCTTTGGGGTAAATACCCAGGAGTGCAATGGCAGGGTCATAGGGAAGCTCTATTTTTAATTTCTTGAGGAATCTCCACACTATTCTCCAAAGTGGCTGCACCAACTTGCATTCCCACCAATAGTGTAAGAGGGTTCCCCTTTCTCCACATCCTCTCCAACAAACATTGTTTACTGTCTTGTTAATTTTGGCCATTCTAACTGGTGTAAGGTGGTATCTCAATGTGGTTTTGATTTGAATATCCTTGATGGCTAGTGATGATGAACATTTTTTTATGTGTCTGATAGCCATTTGCATGTATTCATTGGAGAAGTGTCTGTTCATGTCTTCTGTCCATTTTTTGATGTGATTATCTGTTTGATGTGCTTTGAGTTTCAGGAGTTCTTTACAGATCTTGGGCATCAGCCCTTGGTCTTTTGTGACATTTGTGAATATCTTCTCCCATTCCATGTGTTGCCTCTTTGTTTTGTTGACATTTCCTTTGCTGTGCAGAAGGTTTTTATCTTGATGAAGTCCCAAAAGTTCATTTCTGCTTTTGTTTCCTTTGCCTTTGGAGACGTGTCTTGAAAGAAGTTGCTGTGGCCAATGTCAAAGAGGTTACTGCCTATGTTCTCTTCTAGGATTCTGATGGATTCCTGCCTCACGTTGAGGTCTTTTATCCATTTTGAGTTTATTTTTGTGTATGGTGTAAGAGAATGGTCGAGTTTTATTCTTCTACATATAGCTGTCCAATTTTCCCAGCACCATTTATTGAAGAGACTGTCTTTTTTCCACAGTATATTCTTTCGGGCTTTGTCGAAGATTATTTGACCATAGAGTTGAGGGTCCATATCTGGGCTCTCTACTCTGTTCCACTGACCTATGAGTCTGTTTTTATGCCAGTACTATGCTGTCTTGGTGATCACAGCTTTGTAGTAAAGCTTGAAATCAGACAATGTGATGCCACCAGTTTTGTTTTTCTTTTTCAACATTTCCTTAGCAATTCAGGGTCTTTTCTGATTCCATACAAATTTAGGATTGTTTGTTCCAGCTCTTTGAAAAATTTTGGTGGAATTTTAATTGGGATGGCACTGAAAGTGTAGATTGCATAAGGCAGTATAGACATTTTAACAATATTTATTCTTCCGATCCATGAGCATGGAATGGTCTTCCATCTTTTTGATTTCTTCTTCAATTTCTTTCATGAGTGTTCTGTAGTTCCTTGAGTACAGATCCTTTACCTCTTTGGTTAGGTTTATTCCCAGGTATCTTATGGTTCTTGGTGCTATAGTAAATGGAATCAATTCTTTAATTTCCCTTTCTGTATTTTCATTGTTAGTGTATAAGAAAGCCACTGATTTCTGTAGATTGACTTTGTGTCCTGCCACATTACTGAATTGCTGTATGAGTTCTAGTAGTTTTGGGGTGGAGTCTTGGATTTTCCATATAAAGTATCATGTCATCTGTGAAGAGAGAGTTTGACTTCTTCATTGCCAATTTGAATACCTTTTATTTCTCTTTGCTATGTGATTGCTATTGCTAGGACTTCTAATAGTACATTGAACAAGAATGAGAGTGGGCATCCTAATCGTGTTCCTGATCTCAGCGGGAAGTCTGTGAGCTTTTTCCCATTGAGGATGATATTTGCTGTGGGTCTTTCATAAATAGATTTTATGAAGTTGAGGAATGTTCTCTCTAACCCTATACTTTGAAGCATTTTAATCAGGAATGGATGCTGGATTTTGTCAAACGATTTTTCTGCTCAATTGAGAGGACAATGTGGTTCTTCTCTCTTCTATTATCAATTTGTTCTATCACATTAATTGATTTGTGAATGTTGAACCATCCTTGAAATCCAGGGATGAATCCTACCTGGTCATGGTGGATAATCTTTTTGATGTACTGTTGGACCCTATTAGCTAGAATCTTGTTGAGAATCTTGGCATCAATATTCATCAGGGATATTTGTCTGAAATTCTCCTTTTTGGTGGGATCTTTGCCTGGTTTGGGGATCAGGATAATGCTGGCTTCATGAAAAGAGTCTGAAGGTTTTCCTTCTGCTTCAATTTTTTGAAATAGCTTCAGGAGAATAGGTGCTATTTCTTCTTTGAAAGTTCGGTAGAATTCTCCAGGGAATCCATCAGGTCCTGGGCTCTTGTTTTTTGGGAGGTTTTTGATCACTGCATCAATCTCGTTACTAGATATCAGTCTATTCAGGTTGTCAATTTCTTCACCATTCAATTTTGGAAGTTTCTAGTTTTCCAGGAATGCATCCATTTCATCTAGGTTGCTTAAGTTATTGGCATATAACTGTTGATAATAATTTCTGATGATTGTTTCTATTTCCTTGGTGTTATTTGTGATCTCTCCCTTTTCATTCATAAATTTATTAATTAGGGTCCTCTCTCTTTTCTTTTGGATTAGTTTGGCCAAAGGTTTATTGGTCTTATTGATTATTTCAAAAAACCAGCTTCTAGTTTCATTGATGCATTCTAGTATCTGTATCTGTATCTCTAGTTTCTATCTCATTGATCTCTGCTCTAATCTTGATTATTTCCCTTGTTGTGTGTGGAGTTGGCTTAATTTGTTGTTGATTCTCCAGTTCATTAAGGTGTAGAGAAAGTTGCTGTATTCTGGATTTTTCCATTTTTTTTTGAGGGAGGCTTGGATGGCTATGTATTTCCCCCTTAGGATCTCCTTTGCTGTATTCCATAGGTTTTGGATGGAAGTGTCTTCATTATTATTGGTTTCCATGAATTGTTTAAGTTCTTCTTTGATCTCCTGGTTGATCGAAGCATTCTTAAGCAAGGTGGTCTTTAGCTTCCAGTTGTTTGAGTTCCTTCCAAACTTTTCCTTGTGATTGAACTCCAGTTTCAAAGCATTGTGATCTGAGAATATGCAAATTCTCAGTCTTTTGGTATTGGTTGACTTCTGATTTGTGACCCAGTATGTGGTCTGTTCTGGAGAAGGTTCCATGTGCACTCAAGAAGAATGAGTATTCTGTTGTTTTAGGATAAAATATTCTGTATATATCTATGAGGTCCATCTGGTCCAATATGTCATTCAAAGCTCTTGTTTCTCTATTGATTTTCTGCTTGGATGATCTATTACTGAGAGTGGTGTGTTAAGATCTCCTACTATTAATTTTTTCATATCAATATGACTCTTTATCTTGATTTATTAATTGGCTGCTCCTGTATTGGGGGCATAAATATTTACAATTGTTAGATCTTCTTGGTGGATAGTCCCTTTAAGAATTATGTAGTGTCCTTCTGTATCTCTGACTATGGTCTTTAGTTTAAAATCTAATTTATCTGTTATGAGAATTTCTACCCCATCCTTCTTTGAGGCCCATTGTCATGGCCTCACTTTCAGCCTGCATGTATCCTTAGGTTCAACATGGGTCTCTTGTAGACAATATATGGATAGGTCCTGTTGTTTTATCCAATCTGCAACCCTGTATCATTTTATGGGCACATTTAGGCCATTCACATTGAGAGTGATTATTGAGAGATACGTTTTTATTGACATTGTGTTACCTGTGAAGTCTTTGTAACTATGGATTGTCTACATATATTTCTGTTCAATGATATTCTTAGTTTTTTTCTCCTTTATGGAACCCCCCTTAATATTTCCTGCAGTGTCAGCTTGGTGGTCACATATTCTTTTAAACCTTGCTTGTCTTGGAAGCTCTTTATCTCTCCATCCACTTTCATTGTCAGCCTTGCTGGATAAAATATTCTTGGTTGCATGTTCTTCTCATTTAGTGCCCCAAATGCATCTTGCTAGCCCTTTCTGGCTTGCCAGGCTTCTGTGGACAGGTATGATATTATTCTGATGAGCTTTCCTCTGTATGTAAGGAGTTTATTCTCCCTCGCTGCTTTCAAGAGCTCCTATCTACAATTATGATTCATCATTTTCCTCACAATCAGGTGTCTCAAGGTCTTTCTAGATTCTATGATCTTGAGGGGAGACCTTTCTGCCTCTAGTACAGGAACGCTGGTTCCATTTGTGAGATTGGGAAAATTTTTATGGAGAATTTGTTCAACTATATCTTCTAGTGTTCTTTCTTTCTACCCCCACTCAGGGATTCCAATAATTCTGGTGTTGGAATGTTTCATGGTGTCATTTATTTCCCTAATTCTGTTTTCATAACTTCTAAGCTGTTTGTTCCAGGCTTCCTCTTGATCCTTTCTCTCTGTTTGTCCTCCAGATCACTAATTGTATCTTCTGCCTCAGTTACCCTAGCTTTTAGAGAATTTAGATTAGATTGGAACTCATTGAGAACATTGTTAACATCATCCCTGGTGGCTTTCACTTCTGCCCTAATCAATTACATTTTGTCCTCAAAGGCTTTCTCCAACCTAGCTATTGCCTGGATAGCTGTTAGCCTGAATTCCCTTTCTGACATACTATCTATGTCCATATCCAATAGCTCTGATGGAGAGGGCCCAGTCTCTGAATTTTTTTTTCTGTTGGGCATTCCTCCTCCTAGTCATTTTGCTGAGAGATGGCTGAACGGATGTGTAGCTGAATGTATCAACCATGGTGCAGGCAAGGTGCCCCCTGGAATGCTTCTGTGCAATCAAGAGTCTTCACCAAAAAGAAAGAAAAAAAAAAAAAAAGAAAAAAAGGGAGGAGGAGGGAGAGAGAAACAGGGGGAAAAAAAAAGAAAGATACAATAAAAGAGAAGGCCCAGCCCAAATGGGCCCCAAGGTAAGATTTATGAAGTATACAAACAAAAACAGACAAACAAAAAGACTGACAAAAGTAGATGACAAGAGAAAAATAAATAAATAAATAAATAAATAAATAACTTCATCTAAAAGAACCCCAAGTATAAGACTTATATACTACCAGGACCAAAAAAAAAAAAAAAAATACAGAAACAGTGACAGAAGAAAAAGATGGGAGAATGGTTATAAATTCTCAGTGTGGGCGAGGAAGATTATTTTGATTTTCCTGGATGAATCTTGATATCTTTATTATAGTACTCAACTTTCCTGAGATAAAGGGGAGTTAAAACTGGTTTACCTATAGGAGTAGCATTGATTTGGGAAAGGGGATTACCTTGAAGCTTATCTCTATATGAATATTGAAAAAAAATTAAATTAAAAAAATTAAAAAATAGAAAAGCAAAAGAAAAACATAGGTATATATATCAAAAAAGTTTAGATTAAAAGGTTATTATGGAATTTGATGTACTGAACATATCATTGTGATGGTAAATAAGTTAAAAAGTTACATATAAAAAAAATGAAAAGAACCAGAATAGTGGGAATGAATTAAAAATAAAGTTGTATCTATGAAGTAGTGATGGTTGTCCTCTTGTTTTTTTGTTTTGTTTGCTGGCTTTCTGGGGGAGGGGCCTGCTGCATGGGTTTTTAGGCAGTGTTGCTAAAGTCCTCCTGCCCCCATCAAGGGGCTGGGCACTGAGGAAACCGGTTTTTCAGGCTTTTGTTCTCTGGAGGTTTTTTTGTTTGTTTATTTGTTTTCTCTCCCCTTGGTGGCTTTTGGTGGTTTTTGGAGGTCTAGAGGAAAGCAAACTGCACCCAGACCTCCCTCCCAGAGAGAAGCCTCAGTCTGTTCCCCTCTGGGCACTCCAGAGCACATAAATTCCCCCTAGGCAGCTGACAGAGCACGTTTCCAATCACAGTCTCTGGGGTCACAGGAACTCCTGCTTCCACCCAAAATCATGAGAAATACTAGTTGCAGCTGTCTGGGCAGGTCTGAAGTAGTGACTGTGCACTGAGATTTTCCCACTGGCTCTGGGCTGGGAGTGCTCAGACTCTCTGGGTCCTAGAGAGTGCTGGCTGGTGCTTGCAAGCACCTCTCTCAGGAGGGGTGTAGGGCGGTACTTAGACTCTGTTCGGGCAGCACGTGCACCTGTGCATAATGCAAAAGGCTGTGGTTCTGCTGAGGCTCCCTCACCTTCACAGGAGCTACCAGGCAGGCCGCAGACCTTCTCAGGCATGCCTGAGGCTCAGGGACCAAGACCTGGCTTCTTCGATGCACTCTCTCTGGTTCAGTGCAGTGGTGGCTGTCCTGGGTCGGCAGACTTAAGCCCTTGTCAGACTTAAGCCCTTGTCCCTAACCACCAGATTCCCCCGATTTTCCTCTATGATCCTCTGCTCTTTTTAAGTGCTTTCAATCAGACTCCAAATTAATGCTGGTCCCCAATCACAAGGCACTCTCATATTGGGGTATTACTTTCCAATGGGTCACTTCTGGTGGCTCCCTCCCCCTTTTGTTTATCTTCTGATATCAATCTGATGTTTCCACTCCACTTTACCTGCCCACTGGTGTCTTCTGCCCCTGTAGAGATCCAGAAGTGTATGATTCTAATTTCAGGCTGATTTCATGGGTGATCAGAGTTCTTTGGTAGGTAATCAGCTCACTTTAGGTGACAGGTTGAACTGGCACCTCCTCCTCCTTCTCCACCATCTTGTCTCCAGGATTGTTTTACTTTAATAACTGGGATTGTTTTCTTAATTTTTTTTCTGATAATTTGTTAATATATAGAAATACAACCAAATTTTGTATATTGATTTTATACCCTGATTTTGTTTTGGACTTTACCAAATTCACTTATTAATTTGAACAGTTTTTGGGTGGAGTCTTTAGAGTTTTCTATTCATAAGATATTGTCATCTGCAAATAATGACATTTTCTTTCCTCTTTCCAAAATCTGTGCCTTTTATTCCTTTTTCTTGCCTAATTGTTCTGGCTAAGACTTCTAATATGTTGAATAAAAGTAGGATTGTGGGGCTTTCATTTTTTTCCCTAATCTTAGAGAATAAAGCTCATCTTTTCACTGTTGAATATGATGTTAGTTGTGGGCTCATCATACATGGCCTTTATTATGAAATGTACATTTGCCCTACCCACTTTGTTGAAAGTTTTTACCATAAATGAATTTTGTCAATTGTTTTCTCTGCATCTATTGAAATGATCATATGATTTTCATCCTTCATTTTGTTAATGTGGTATATTGACTGATTGATTTGCATGTGTTGAACATTCCTTTCCTTTCAGGAAGATGCCACTTTGTCATGGTGAATGATTCTTTTAATATGCTGCTGAATTTTTTTGCTAATATTTTATTAACGATTATCAGGGATATTGTTCTATAGTTTCTTTTTGTGTGGTGTCCCTGTCTGGTTTTGGTTGTTAGAGTTATGCTGGCCTCATAAAATGGGTTTGGAAACATTCCCTCCTCTTCAATTTTTTGGAAAAATTTGAGAAGGATAGGTATTAAATCTTTTTTGAATTTTTGATAGAATTCACCAATGAAGTCTGGCTCCAAACTTTTGTTTGTTGGGAAGTCCAATCTCCTTGCTAGTGATCAGTCCATTCAGATTTTCCATGATTCAGTCTCGGAAGATTGTATGTCTCTAGGAATTTATCTATTTTTTCTAGGTTGTCTAATTTGTTGGTATATAATTATGTCTGTTCATTTTATGTGTTCATCACATAATTATGTATGTTCCTTGTAGTATCTTATGATTCTTTGTGTTTCTGTGATTCTGTGATATCGTTTGTGATTTCTCCTTTTTCATTTCTAATTTTGAGTTCTCTTTCTTTTTCATGACGAGTCTAGGTAAAGGTCATTCTATTTTGTTTTATCTTTTCAAAGAATTAGCTCTAGGTTTCATTGATCTTTTCTTTCTTTCTTTCTTTTTTTTTAAAGATTTTATTTATTTATTTGACAGAGAGAGATCACAAGTAGGCAGAGAGTTAGGCAGAGAGAGAAGGGGAAGCAGGCTCCCTGCTGAGCAGAGAGCCCGATGCAGGGCTCGATCCCAGGGCACTGGGATCATGACCAGAGCTGAAGGCAGTGGCTCAATCCACTGAGCCACCCAGGCGCCCCTGATTGGTCTTTTCTGTTGTCTATTTAATCTCTATTTTATTTATTTCTGCTGTAATGTTTGTTATTTTCTTCCTTCTACTAACTTCGAACTTCAGGTGTTCTTCTTTTTCTGGTTTCTTTAGGTATAAAGTAAAATCATTTATTTGAGGTACTTCTTGTTTCTTGATGTTATATATTGATGTTAATTAACTTTCCTCTTAGAACTGCCTTGCTGCATCCCATAGATTTTGGTATGTTGTGTTTCTGTTTTCATTTGTCTCAAATATTGTTTATTCCTTTTTAATTTCTTTGTGACCATTGGTTGGGTCAACAACATGCTAATGAACATGTTATTTAATCACCACATATTTGTGTGTTTTCCAGGTTTCTTCTGGTAATTAATTTTTAGTTTCATATAAATGTGGTTGGAAAAGATGCTTGATGTGGTTTCAGTCTTCTTAAATTTATTGAGACTTGGTTTATGGCCTAACATATGATTGATTCTAAAGAATGTTCCACATGCCCTTGAGAACAATGTGTGTTCTGCTGCTTTTTGATGGAATGTTCTATATAGATCTATTAAATCTATCTAGTCTTTTGTGTCATTTAAGACCAATTTTTTTTTGTTGCTTTTCTGTCTGGATGATCTATCCATCAATATAAGTGTGGTGCTAAAGTAGTAGGAGACTTTAAATTTCTCTCTTTAGGTCTGTTAATATATTTTGTATATTAATTTTGTATATTTTGTAATATAATTTGTATATTTATGTACTTCTATGTTGGGTGCATAAGTATTTGCAAATGTTATACACTTTTGTTTGATTTCCCCTTTATTATTATATAATCCCCTTTATTGTCTTTTGTTAGTCTTTGTTTTAATGTCTGTTTTGTCTAATATATGTATATATATATCTTAGATATATGTGTGTGTATATATACACACAAACTACTTGTGTCACACACAATTATATATATATACACACAAATATATACATATATGTAGTGTGTGTATATATATGTATATAGTATATATACTCACACAAATATATATACATACATACCCCAGCTTTCTTTTGTGTGTATATATACACACAAACTACTTGTGTCACACACAATTGTATATATACACACAAATATATACATATATGTAGTGTGTGTATATATATGTATATAGTATATATACTCACACAAATATATATATATATATACATACCCCAGCTTTCTTTTGATTTTCATTCTTTTTGGTACATCTTTTTCTATCTTTTCAGTTTCAATCTGTGTGTCTTTACATCTGAAGTGAGTACTTTGTAGGAAGCATATAGATAGGCCTTTTGCTGTTTGTTTGTTTGTTTTGCTGTTTGTCTTGTTTTTATTAATTCAGCCACTTTATCTCATTTGATTGGAGACTTTAGTCCATTTACATTTGAAGTAATTATTTATGTATTCATTGCCAGTTTGTTGTTTTCTTGTTGTTCGGTAGTTCCTGTCCTTTTTTTCTTTCTTTCTTCTCTGTGGTTTAATGACATTCCTTAGTGTTATGCCTACATCCTTTTCTCATTATCTTTGTGTATCTACTATATTTTTTTGTTTTATGTTTACCATGAAGATCACATAATAGGCTATATATAACAGTCTATTTTAAGTTGATTGCAACTTAAGTTTAAACACATTTTAAAATTCTACATTTTTACACCTCTGCCCCACGTTTTATGTTTTTCATGTCACATTTTGCATCTTTGTATTTTGAGTATCCCTTAACTAATTATAATAGTTATAGTTATTTTTACTACTTTTGTATTTAAGCCTTCATACTAGCTTTAGGAATAATTAATTCAGATGGGTGTATAAGCTCCTTTTTGAGAGGTACAATGAGCTGTATCAAGGCCAAGGGAGTGGGCAAAGATGGCCTTCCCCAGCCCATGTTTTCTGAGAATGCGTTTGTACCCTCTATGTGTGACAAACCTGAAGTCTGCCCCTTAGGCTAAAGCACCAGAACAAGTAAATAGCCCTTTTTCACAGATAGACTGGATGTGTTTCAGTCTGCTGTTTGTGTGGTAGTTTGCCAAATATGGTGTCTCCAGTTGTTACCCAGAAATACAAGCCTATTGGCCACCAGAGCCAGGCAATCAAAGCATATTCCCTGTGTGAACTGTGAATACTTGATGGCTTTAATAAGTCACTGGGAGAGTGCAGGGTCAGGACATGTCCTATAAACCTCAACAGGACAATGGGAGATGAGGGATGAGGGGCTCACTAGCACTTTCAAGGTAGAGGGAGAGTGTAGTAATGACACCTGTGAATACCTCCATCCTTAGAGAGAGTCCCAAAAGTTCCTGCCCCTCTAGCAGACATTTTAAGATGAGCAAATGAATCCCCCTCACATATAGTGTAGTCGCTTTTCAATCTGCTGCTTTTGTCCTAGGCCCTAGGGTGAGTGCTTCTGGTGCTAGCTCTTTAGGAACAGTATCTCAGTTCCTTACAGCCCTTTGTGTTTTCTAAGCATAAGCCAGACATTTTGGAAGCTTGTCTTTTTGGTGCTTGTACTCTGGTTGGGGTGCCTGATGTGAGGCACAAACTACTTATTTCTTAGGGAGAAGCTCTGGATTTATGAGATCCCTTCTGATTGTGGGTATGATAGAGTTTCTGGTGAGACTGCATCTTTTCTTCTACTCATCTCATTAGGCCTCTTTTATCATTTGTTGCAAATGAGCTGTTCAGCTAGTTTTCAGTTCTCTTTCAGAGGGAGTTGTTCCATACGTAGCTGTAGACTCAGTATGTCCATGGAAAAGATGAATTTAGGATCTTCCTATGCTGCCATCTTTGATGGCTCCCAGCCCCAGGAATATTTTTGTTTTGATGGCCTTGAGGGGCTCAACATTCGCTCAAGATGGGGATCCAGTGACATAATTTTTTTTTTTTTTCCATTTGCAAAGTCCTTGCCTGGGAGATATAAAAACTGATTGCTGTTTTTTTACCACAGTGTTTTTGAGCAGTTGATGCTGATAACAATGCTGACTTCAATACACCAGCCAATACTGGTAAATTATTCAATATATTAGTAACCCTAATAAGCCTAATTGAAAATTATTTTCTGAATACACAAAAGAAATCAATTGGCTATACTTTATGGATTTTTCTACCTAATTCAAGGCACAAACTTCATATTTAGTGTAACTATAATGAACTTTCTGGAAATAAAAAAAATCAGATTTTCATCTCATAGATTCATTCATTGAGGCTTTCCACTGGTTATTATCTCCATGTCAGGTATAATAAACTGAGGATTTATTCTGTTGGTCTTTGCCTTTCTTTAACATAGGTGACCTCACACATGTTGAAAAAGCAGCCCATTTAAGTTCAATTTGTACACATTGATGGAAAAAAAAATTGCCTGTCTGAAACATAGTTGCTGGATGGAGGTAAAGCAATATTCCTTGAGAATTTATAAAAACATGTTGGCCTTCTCATGGGTTTACAGTCCAAACCCCTCAAGACAGACACTAAAATGGTTCCAGGTTGGTCTGGCCTTAGGTTGCTAGCAGAAGCAAACACAAATCTACTCTAATAGATTGCTGGCTTCATACAATAGCTTTATAGTTAATTATAAGAAACATGATTTAATGTTACTGCCTTAAAAAACAGAATAAAAAGAAACAAAAAAGAGAATCAAAAGAATATATGGCATAGTAAGTGAGATCCAGAAGAGAAATTAGATAGCAAAAACAGACAAACAAAAAAATTCAAAAAATACATATTTAAACCCACAATATAAGTATGATTAACAAATATAGAAATAAAAGAAAGGGTTGACAGTATGAACAAAGAGCAAGAGACTACAAAAATGAAAATGAATTTGAAAAAGAGAAATTCTTGAAAAATAACAATATAATTAAAATTAAGAACTCAATGGATTGGCTTAACAGAAAATTAGACCCAGCAAAGGAATTATTCATAAAACAGTGGTGAGGAAAAACTCAATTGAAAATATGAACTAGAGACAAAGAAACATAGAGATTTAACTTAGGTGGCCTTACTTTTTGCATTCGCTCACTGGATCCCATTCACAGCCTTTCTTCTCATCAGTTGTTCTCTTATCAGTTGCAATTGGGCCACTTCAAGTTCTCACTCTTTCCCATCATGGTCAGGGGTACCAAACCTCTTCATTGTTGATCTCTGTTTTGTTTTCATGAAACTCACAAATACTTTCATTTGTATCCCACTTTTACTCCCATTTATTTAAATAATAGAGAAATAGAGAAATGTCTTCTTTTGCTGTGTTAATTATAACAACTCTGGATAAATCCTGTTTTTTCCTGTATACTACTGAGCAGGTGAACACTAATGACATTTGTCTAGAACAGCAGGTGTGAATCTCCTGAAGTAAGGACTTCTTTGTATCCTGTTTTCTCTGTTTACTTTCCACCTTAGATTCCAATGCTTCAAGGATCCACATACTCCTTAGTGATTGGATAGACCTCACCACAAAGGCATCCCTCCATTTCTTTTATTTAAAAAAAAAATGTGCCTCCTATCACTAATACAATGCATGTTCAGCATGGAAAACGTAGAAATACTAATATGCATGAAGGAGGTAGTTAACAACAACTGTGGCCCTGCCACCCAAAGATAACCATGACTCATTTTGTTGTATGTTTCTCCAATTTTTTTCTATGCATACATATGCATAAAAAGAACTTCTTTTTTTTTCATAAGCATGTCCTATTTTTTGTAACCTGTTTCTTTCATTGTATACTCCATGATTATCTTCCCTATCAACTGTCATGGGCACATCATTTTTAACAGCTGCTATCTATTTCACTAAATTTACAGTGCTGTCAGTGCCCCTCCTCTATATCCCCTAAGCATCATTATCCTCATGCATGCCGGTGGCCTCTTGCTGCAAATACCATCTCTTTCTATTTCTGTCATGGTAGAAGTGTAGTTGGCCTTGCAGGTGGGGCAGGGAAAGGAATGTCCTGACTACAAACTTTAACAAATATCCAAATAGGACTTGGTTAATAAGAAACCCAGCTTTTGCCCTTCCGGTGGGACAACTCTGAGTTAGGTTCTGCCCATTTTCCAGAGATCTCTCAAAGCATTTCTCATAAGATGCTCTTGAATGCATCTTGTATTGTCTTTCTCCTTTCTCAGTCTGACCTCCTACCTCTCCCTGTGTAACTCCCATACAGACTACTTATTTTAGATGTGCCTCTGGGGTAATCCAAGCTAAGACAATATTTAAGTGGTTCCTAGGAGTTATTATCTGATTTTCTTACAAGCTATATTTTTGCCATTTGTTTAGTTGCCTTGATGGCTGGATTTTAAATGTGAAAATACAGGTTTAACCAGCCCACTTTTTTTTTTTTTTTTAGTAGGGTATCAATAGGGAAGTCCTAAAATCAATATACAAAGCAAAATTCCAAATGGTTAATACAACCCCTAAAAAAAAAAAAAAAAAAAAATCCCTTTAGGATTTTAGTTCAGTGATTTTCAGCTTGAAAAAATTCTCTTTCTTTTTTTTTTTTTTTAAGATTTTATTTTTTTGTTCATGAAAGACAGAGAGAAAGAGAGAGGCAGAGGCAAAGGAAGAAGCAGGCTCCCCACGGAGCAGGGAGCCCAATGGGGGACTCTATTCCAGGACCCCGCAATCATGACCTGAGCTGAAGGTAAATGCTTAATGACTGAGCCACCTGGGCACCCCGAAAATTTTTTTTCTCAGATCTTGATGGTCTAGATTGAATGGGATCACATTCTGTGTCATGATGGGAGGTGATTAGGTGAGTGGGGGTAGAGTGTGTAGTATATAATTCAGCCACCAGGCCTTCTCTCTAGGAACTGTCTACCTACCTGGAGATCAGCTCAGCATTTCTGAATGACCTCAACGAACCAGGTTCCTGTTGGAACCAGACCACTGCTTTTTTGGGCAGACACCGGAGGCAGCAATAGTGTTTGTGGATGGTGAAAATGAAGTATAAAAATGTGTATCTAAACATTAGCTGCAGTGAAGTTCAGTGAGGAGAATTGATTATTCTACGAGAAGCATAGGGGGCCTGAGACTGAGTAAGGACAGGCTGACGTGTCCCCTTTCTTGCTCCATTTTGTGCACATCCTCACTGAGTGTACTGGAAAACTAATAGCCCATGGTATTTCAGAAAATGCTTCTCTTTCTATTTAGCTAAATTGTACCTGTTGAACTGCAGAATATTAAATATGTCCATGCTGTAATTCCATAATATTTGATTTCTTTGAGCTTCATTTTCCTTGTCTGTGTAATGCGAATAAGACTCTATGGAGCCTTTGTATCTCCAAGGAGTCATGGGAATCAGTCTTGGGAGACAGTCTCTAAGTCTCATGGAACTTTGGGGAGATTCAGTAAGATGTTATGTGAAAGTCCTTTGGGAAATACAAAGTTCTGTACAAAGATAAAGATTTATTTTTACTATTTTTTAAAAGGTGGGGCATATCACTGTAAACTTGCCATTCATTTGGTTGCCCATTTAAAATGGCTGCTTATCTGTGAGTCGTGATGAAATTCTCAGACTCGACCCTCATATTTCTCTGTAGCCTGTGGAGGCTGTATTGATCGAGTAAGTTTACTATTTTAGTTTTGTCCCACTGTGCTCCAGGTCCTGTGCAGGAAGAAACCCCACATGGGAACTCTAGCCTTGGAGTTAAGAGACTTTTGTTAGTAATAAGTATCTGACTTTGGCAAGCACTGAAACTTTTTGTGCTTCGGTTTAATCATTTGTAAAACAAGCCAATTAAACTTTATAGTATGATATCTAAGGTCCCTAAAACTTCAAGTTCATGAATCAAAAAAAAAAATGTTTCTTAGTGTGGTCTAAAGGAAAATCAGCTTCAGATTCATTAGAAGTAACCAGAGAGCTTGATGAGATTTCTGAGGCTCATTCTTAATTTAATGAGTCAGAGTTCCTGGGGTGGGGTCCCAGTATTTGCATTTTTATTAGGTATGGAAAAAGAATATCTCAAGCCCTATATTTTTTCTTCAACTTTTACTATAAAATGTAATTGGAGCCAGCCTTAATGAGCCATTTAACCAGAAAACTTGTAAGGAGGCAAATATTCTTGACACTGGGTCTTTGGAAAGCAAAAGTATGGCTAGCCATTATCTTGTTAGATGCATCTGGAAAAGATCAGTGAGTTTTTACATATCTACTACTAGAAGAGTATATTTATTTTATAATGTGTCATTGTAAAATGGATTTTTTCTCTGAAAGCTTTGACTAATAATATTTCTTTAAGAACAAAAGATTTATTTTAATAGATTCATGAGCTTTTGGCTTATCATTTTGGAACTAAAAGTGGCAAAGTACAAGTCACACAAACTAAAAGTTTACCGAAAGGAACAAAACCCCTCCATTTGCCAAAAAACTTGCAGGCCCTCTCCTTACTCTTTCTTTCCTCCATCTAAGTGAATCATTGGCATTTCGTCTCATCAGTTGCTTTCTGGAGGTGATCTCTGTTTTCTGTGCACAGATCAACATCACACACACTTGCATTGCATTTCTCATGTGTGCCCCTGCTCACTGTAGCAATGATCAGGGAGGCAGGAAGATGTTTATTCACTTGCCCTGTCAATTGAAACAATTATAAACTAGTCCTGTTGGTCACCAGGGTTCCCCTCACTAGCATTCTTTCCCCTGTGAACTACTGGGCAGGTGAATTCTAATCACATTTGTCTATAAGAGCAAGCAAGGGCATCACAGAGCAAGTGCACCATGAGCCTGAAACTGATGTTCTGGTCAGTCTCAAGTTGTCTCCAAGTCTCTCTTTTTATCCCTGACCTTCCAGTTAGGTTTGAATTCTCTGTTTCCAACTGCCTATTGGAAACCATATATGTGGACAGATCTGGTTTTTTTTTACTTAAGACTATGTATGTCATGGAAAATATGATTTTACTCAATGCCCTGGGTTAATTGATTCACCATCCTTGGCCCTGTTCACCTAATTACATAGCCTCATTTGTATATGTGTGGATTGACAAGTTAGTTGGAATACCTCAAGATCTTTGAGAAATTATTGAATTTGATGATAATAAAAATTAGTTTCCAAATACAGTAAATATAGATTATTATCACTGACTCCTTAATGTAATCAACATCTATTTTATTTTCAATGTATTCTCAAGTGCTAGTGATACAAGACTATTCTGACTTATGGCATGTAGGTTTTATTAAGACCCTCTTTTATACTTCTCTAAGAAAAGAGAGGAGTGTTTTAGAAATCAGGGAAGAATAAATTAAGGTAAATTAATAGACTCAGCAGGGTATTGCTATTTATGCATTAGGGAAGTTAAGAAATTTTTCCATTTTAGGTAACCAACAAAATTTGCATTCTTCTTAATGTTAGCCTTTGCCATCTATCTGAGGAGATGGGTATAAAGAAGGAAGCAGTAGTGCATTTATCTCTAAAGAAGTTCCACCAGTGGCTTTGGGGCGGAGACAATAGAAAATAATGAGAGTGTTTGCCAAATATCCATAGGAAGGTCGTATAAATTTTAGGAAATGAACCGCAAATCCTAAAATTGCACAGTTTGTGGCTCACTAATTTACCTGCTTATGTGATGTCTCCATTTTACTCTTTAATGGCTCCCTACAGCTTAGTATATTAAAAGTGGAATTCTTGATTTTTTTTCCCATCCCCGCATCTGCTCCTTCTCAGTAGGTGACATCACCATTCACTCAGTTGTTAGGCCAAAACCCCTTCATGTGCTCCATGCACAGGATTAGAAATATTCCCAATCTGATCCCAGTTCACCACGCCCATTGTTTCTGTTTAAATCCAAGTCAGCTTCACACTGTGCCTGAATATAGTCTCCTAATCACTTCTATTCCTACTTTTCCCTCAATCTATTCTCTCCCTATACAACATTTAAAGCACTCTTTTAAAATAGTGCACAAATTGTACACACTGTTTAAAATTTTTAGTTCTCTCTGATTGTAATTAGAATAAAATAGGAAATTACTGCCATGACTAACATGTGGTTTTGCATAACCTCAGCTCTCTGGGCTCCTCAAATTCCACCACCTGTGATTCTCTTTCACTCTTTCTCTGCTGGCTGCCTTGGCCTCCTTCCCAGTTCTTTTTTTTTTTTTTTTTTTTTTTTTTTTTTTTTTTTTATTTATTTGACAGACAGAGATCACAAGTAGGCAGAGAGGCAGGCAGAGAGAGAAGTGGAAGCAGGCTCCCTGCTGAGCAGAGAGCCCGATGTGGGGCTCGATCCCAGGACCCTGGGATCATGACCTGAGCTGAAAGCAGAGGCTTTAACCCACTGAGCCACCCAGGCGCCCCTCCTTCCCAGTTCTTGAACACTCAAGCTTATGCTGGATTGAGGGCTTCTGTATTAGCTGTTATCCCAGCCTGGAATGCTCTCCTCCCAGATTGTAGCTCGGTTGATTCTTCTTGTCAATTAGATTGACTTTTTCCTGACTTCCCTATCAGTAGCTATTAGATAGTCACTGTCCCTCCCAACACCCTTAATATCTTCCGTAGTGTTTGCCACTATGAGTTTCTTCTCTTTCCTCACTTTCTTGCTTATTTTCTGTCTCCTTTAAATAGAATATGAGCTTCATAAGAGTTGTGATTTTTCTCTGCACTATTCTCTACGATATCCTAGCATCTAGACAGAATAGGACATATGTATGGCTCCCAGTAAATATTAACTGAATGACAGCATATTAAAAACAGGAAAAATGTATTGGTTTTGGGGTAATACATATGATGATATAGATAGAGGATTTCGCTGTTAGATATTGTACTCATAAATCGAATTATATTGTTTAATTTTATTTTTATATAGCATTATTGTATATGAGAAATACTTTTTAAAGTATGGTAGGAGAAAATGTGGGAAGAAAAAAGATATTTTGAATTCTTATTTTCCCTTTCTAATTTTCTTATAATTAAATATTTAAGTAATCACTCTCTGGTCTATTTACTTATAAAATAGGGGCTTAATATGGAAAATGTCTTCTAGATACTTTTTCTGGCAAAGTAGTAATTTATAATCCACTGTTATTTACTTTTCCTTTCTCTTCAGAGGGCTATAAATCATCAAATCAAAACTCCTACTCAAAACTAGTGGTGCTGGAAGCATTGGATTAAAACATACTTTTAAGAATATTCTAGTTAAGGGACAGAAGAAGCTAACATAATATCAAATAAATCTTTGATATTCAATTGTGCTTCTGGTTCTGTAGACCAGTGTTACACCTACCAAATAGGTCATTTTAATATCAATCAAAGAAAATACTCAGTGGTTATACTTCCATTAACAATTTTTTAAAAATAGCAATTCCCTCCAAATTGTAGCAAGTGATTTGGTTTACCTTTCATGATTTTATAAATGTACACTATTATTGAATGTACCCATATTTAGAATTCAGGTGATGTACAAAAGAAACCTAGTCAGGGCTCTGATCAATCATACATTTGCGATATTGAGTTCTTTCTTGTCAGTGATTTTCCCATAAGGAAGTTGTGGGGCAGAGAAGAGAAACAAGCACAAAATTAGCTTTCATCTTGAAATGAGGATAAAATAAGCACAGTGATAATTATAATCCAAGGGCATAAAGGGTACATACCATACACTGAGTATGGAAGAGGTTCCACTGGGATTTCAGAGAAGGGAGATTTTGTTCTACTCATGGGAAGAAGAAAGAATCCAAGAGGCCAGCAGGAAAGGTAGTTTGTTCCTGCAGAGGGGGAAATTCCAGGTGGGGAAGACCTATTATCTCAGGTGTTTGCAATGACTGTGGGCTATTTGGAGAAGTGGATGGAGGCTGATGGTGAGGGGACTTGATTGCAAAGAGGAACTTGAATTTTGTTCGTTTGTGAGAGATGGCTGATGGTGAGTGGCAGAATTGAAATTATGCTTTGGGAAGTTGATTCTGGCAGCAGGACGAAAGAAGAGCCCAACTGTCAGAGGTGGGGTTGTTAGAAAGCTGTAGACCAGGTGATGGGCAGTGCAGAGGGAAATATGGAGCATCGTGGGGATGGAGAGGAGGAAAGACTTGAGATATGCACAGAAGGGTGAAGTCGGGGACAGGTAAACCAATTTGATATGGTCAAGGAAAGTAAGTTCAGTTTCAGAGATGTTGAATTTGAGGCTTTAGAAGGATCCCTAAGTGATGTCATCCAATGGAGAGTTGGAGCTATAGAATTCAAACTTGCCTGGAAATCCAACTGTGGAAAGAGAGTCTTTGGAAGGGGGATTCCAAAGTAATTGGGATGTCTGACCTGGGCTCTTGGGGCTTCAAATTTGCTCACAACAATTCTCTAAGTTGCTCCACTGATGTCTGACCCAGCTCTGTAGAGGGAACACCAGCCTCTAGCCAAATGGCAGGATCCATCATCCTTCCCTCCTTGCAAAAGCAACTCTGAACCCTTCATTTTGAAGAACACATAAGGCTCCAAGCTGCTAAGTAAGCAATGAAAGAGAAAATGCTTCAAATGAAAAGACAGGCAAAACTTTTGCATTTTGATCTGTTTCTCTTGTGACTGCCTCACCGCTGCTATGCTCACTGAAAGGGATGCAGCAGAGCAAAACCAACAGTGACTGGAAGCAGAACAAAATATACCCCTCCTGCAGGCCACTGGCCACATGGCTTGAACCAGCATGTGCATCCACTGAGACAAAATGCAGCATTAAACTCCTAACATGGTGACCGTCGAGCAGACCCAGAGAACATCTACTTAATGTCCATGATTTTATAGCAAAAGCAACTGAGACTTGGAGAAGGGAAATGACTTGTTCAAAGTCACAGAATTAGTTAATGGCGCACACATGGGATTGCAGCCCTCCATAGGTTTCTTTCAGAGTGGTCCCTACCACACTGGGCTTTCTCTTATTGTCGTAATGCAAAAATAGAAGCAAAGCCAAAAATGGTTATATGCTCATGAAGCAAGAAATCACATGCTTACTCTTGTTTTTAAGGCATTAATTGCATTACTGAAATGAAAAGCAGTGTACGTGCAGATACAGTAGAGGCGGGCAGTTGTACAAATTTTTTCCACAGGATCGCAGATACCAGAGAGAAATAAAGGCCATATGCTTTTGGTGAAAACCTATAGAATTGATACTTCAGAGCAAAATATTCAAAGCATTGCCAGTGAAAAGAGGCTTAGAAAGAAATATCCTTTGCTTCCACAGATGGACAGGTCACCATGTACTTGATCAGATATGGTGTGCTGTTTCCACAGCCTCCTTCATTGTTCCCGCCAGAATTGAGGATAATGGGCAATTCTCCAAGGATTGGGTATTTCGTTTCAAATGGAGAGTTGTCCAGTAGTTCAATTGTTCCACCTGAGAAATTGGACTGAAATTTTGGAAAGGACACATTTTCCAATACAGTATCCAGTGCTGTTTACTTCTGCCTTGTGCCAGTCATTGCTTCTGGTGTGCTAGGTGAGTTTCCCACTCATTCCTGCTCTCTGGGAGAAGGGTCAGGAGCTAAGAGGCTCCTTAGCGCTACAGGCAGTGTTTTTTGTGCCAGACCTGCTACTTTTTTCTCCAGTGACCAAAGATTGAATTTTTAAAATTGAATTCATGTCAGTGTGACCCTGAAGTCTTCCAGTATTATTAAACTAAACTCTGAGTGTCCTTTTCGAATGAGAACATTAAACAAAACAAATTTTAACACCCCATACCGTTTCCTGGATGTGGTTCTTAATCAGCTTAGACACATTTTATTGGGGTTTAGATGAAAGATTTGTGTTCTGAATCTTCTTATCTCCCAAAATCGTTTCTATACTTAAATGTTTTCAAATATATACCACCTTAAGGGGGCAAGTATAATAGATAATTTTTTAAAAAAGGTTGAGATAAAAATCATTTTTTGCATTTTAATTCAGAGATTACACTATATTCACAAATTTAGGCATCCATCATCATTCTCTAATTGCAGAATTTTTTTATCATGCCGAAAAGAAATCCTGTGCCCATTGTCAGTCACTCCTATTCCTCCCTCCCTCCCATGCCTGGCAACCACTAATCTAATTTCTGTCTTTATATTTTGCTTATTCTAGATGTTCCATATAAATGGAATCACAGTGTATGTGGTCTTTCGTGTTTGGCTTCTTTCACTTTATGTAATGTTTTTGAGGTTTATCTATGAAGCATGTGTGAAATTCCTCTTTATGATGGAGTAATACTCTGTTGTAGGGATACATGACATTCTGTTTATCCATTTGTCAGTTGATGGAGGTTTGAGTTTTTCCCATTCTTTGGCTTTTATAAATAGTGTTGCTATGCACATTGGTGCACAAGTTTTTGTGGGGACATGTGTTTCCAATTCTCCACAAAGGAGTGGAGGAGTGGAAGAGAACAAAGAAGGGCTTTTTTATGGTGCTGGTCATCTTTGGAATAAATGGTTTGCAGAGTAACAGAAAGTTGGTGGCAGATACTTTATTTTTAAAAGGGACATATGCTCTTTTATTTTCTATAAGTGAAATTAATTCCTTTGAAATCCATTTCAATGGCCATTCTGTATTGAAACAAAGTGTTTTTATCATGAACATATATAAATCTTAATAAGTGAAATGTGTTGTTCTCCATAACCTGAGGGTATGAAAAAGAATTAGTTGGGTCAATAAATCAAGAATGACTAAAATATTGATTTCCAGTTACCATTTCTTTATCACAACTTCTGGGTGAATACTGTGTTGGGTAATTTTATGTGTTGACTGAGCCACAGGTTGCCACCATACCTGGTCAAATATCATTCTGGGTGTTCCTCTGAGGATGCTTTTGGATGGGATTAACATTTAAATGGTAGACTGAGCAAAGCAGATTGCCCTCCCTGATGTAGATTGGCCTCATTCAACAATTAAAGGCTTGAAGAGAATGAAAATTCTAACCCTCCTTCCAGTGAGGGAGAATTCTTATTCCTGACTACCTATGAATTGGGGATGTCAGCTTTTTCCTGCCTTTGGACTCAAATTGAAGCAATGGTTCTTCCTAGTTCTTGAGCCCACTAGCCTTTGAACTGGAACTAAAGCATTGGCTGTCCTGGGTCTCCAGATTGTCATCTTGCCCTATAAGTCTTAGGGACTTACTGGTCTCCATAACTGAGTAAACCAATTACTTATGATGAATCTCTCTCTTTCATCTATATCTATAAATAAATATAGACACAGATATCCGTAGAGATACAGAGGTATCTACTTCTATTTCTAATCTATCTCTGTATCTATCTATCTATCATCTATCATCCTCTATCATCTGTCTTCCTATTACCTATCTATCTGTCTTTCATCTAGCTATTGCTATTGGTTCTATTCTCTGGAAAACCCTGATGAATATAAATACCTAGGTAGTTTCCTTGCC
Organism: Mustela nigripes; assembly: GCF_022355385.1. NCBI lineage: Eukaryota > Metazoa > Chordata > Mammalia > Carnivora > Mustelidae > Mustela > Mustela nigripes. The sequence goes on along the minus strand of NC_081557.1, from coordinate 146,353,134 downwards.
ATACTTCCTTCTCATAGCCAGTGCTAGCCAAGAAGGTAAATAAATGGCATAGTCAGTGATAACAAAAATGCCAGATATCATTTTAAATGTCTACCAGGTGCTAGGCTCTACACAGGGAGAGATACTATTAGTCCCACTTTACAGATGAGGATATAGAGGCCCAGAGAGGATATTTATTGGATGTTGCACATTTGGTAAGTGGTAGGTCAAGGATTCAAACCCAGGAGCAATTAGGTACAGTGGTTAGGAGCAAGAGCTTAGTGTCAGATAGACTTTGGTTTTATTCCTGGCTTTACCACATACTCCTCTTAGGCCAGTTTCTTAAGCTCACTATCTTCCTTTACCTATCTGTGAAATGGAAAAGGTAATACATAATATAGAGAGTGGATTTGGAGAGAACGTATGGAAGTGTGAAGCATGCTGCACCTGATATATTTGTGGAGTGAATGAATCCAGGAGAATCTCACTCAAGCCCTGTGCTCTAACACTGTATTACACCATTTTGGTTCATTCACCAGCATAATCAAATCACAAGAAGCTCTGAGTCAAGAAATCACGAGGGGGCTGCAGCAGAGAGTAGAAGCTCTGTTCACAATAAATACTGCAGTGAGAAGAGTTTGATTTTCTTCTCCTTATTACCGGAGTCTCTGATGCTGCTGGAGAATGGTGGTTGAGGGCAAGTGTGAGTTGAAACACCTTGGCTTTTTCTCCTTTTCTGACCTTGGGGCAGTGATGGTGGTGAGGAATGGAGGCATCCCTCACTGTCCTGCATCTCGGTGATCACACTTGGGTTCTTCACATCGTTGAGAAGTCTGGTTGTGGGGTGCCCCAGCTGGGGGATGGGTTCTGAACACACATTTCCTTTGTAGTCTGATGAGGTGAGACAGGATTGCTAGATAAAATAGTTTTCTTTTCTGAATCTGGTGACCATAAAAAAGGCTGGGGGTCTATCCAAAGTCCTTGCTTCCTTTCCTCTTGGTCTTCTAGTGGCTTTTCAAATTCCAGAATCAAAGTCCTTACCTCAACATAGGTGCTGTCCCTCTCTCCCAACCTCATTAGATGCAATACCTGCTAGCTCTTAGCAGATGATCTCTCCTTGTACTTCATTGAGACAATAGAAACAATCAGAGGGAAACTCCACCATCTTCATCCACCAAAACTACCCAGCCTTCTGTTGGCTCTGCCCTCCTTCTTGTTCTAATGGGTTGAGGTACCTCTGCTTCTATTCATGGCCAATCCTGCTCCTTGTGCTCTGGATTTCACTCACTCTCACCTTCTCAAGGATTTTTCCCAGGAAAACTTCCCTTTTCTCTCATGCATCATCAATTTCTCTCTCTCTAATTATTTATACTCTTTTTCATGGGAACATGCTTGGATAGCATTCATCTTCCTAGTAGTAGCTCTTCCTCGAACTACCCCACCCAGCCACTGTCTCAGTTCTCTGCTCTCCACTGTAATTTTCTCACTGTTGAAAAAAGAATCTGTGTTTTCCATTAGGGTGGTGATTCTCAAGCCTGGCTACACACTAGACATACCTGACATCCTTTAAAAACAATCCCAGTTCAAGGACACACCCTAAGCCCATTATATTAGAGCATCAGTATTTTAAAGCTCCCCTAGGTGATTTCGGTGTATAGCTAAGGATGAGAATCACCCATTACTATAGAATGTAAACTCACAGAGGCAAGGAATGTGTCAGTTTTTTTCTTTTTTAAATAAGTGTTGTATCTTAAGTGTATAGACTACAGCCTTGAACAATGTAGTTGCTTTAGAAATACTTGTAAGAAACAATTTGATTTGAATATTAATAGTTAGAGAGAGAGAGAGACAGAAGAACAGGTGAAGTTTGATACCCTTTTGAGTCGGGAGTGTGATATTATTATACCTCTGTTTGGCCTCCTGTTATTTCTCCCTTCCTTGTGAATCTTTGATGTTAACCATGTGGAGGCTGGTGTGGGGGTAGAGTTATATGTTGGGCAGAAGGCATAGTGTTGACTATATAGGAAATTGATTACTAGATTCTTGCTTTTGTGTTTCACTTGTTAATTTCTCAGGCAAAGAGATTTAACTTCGAGGCTTTGTGTAGTTGCTATGATTGTTTCATTATTGTTTACCACACATTTTAGTATAAAAAGTTGAGAGTATAGATAAGAATAAAAACCACTACTGTACTCTATCAGCCTTTAGGGTTTATCTCTTTTTAAAACTTATTTTCCTATTTTTAGTGTGAGTAAAATATTCCTAAGAGAGTCCTTTAGCTTTAGCTCTACCAACTTTAGCTCTACTTTAGCTCTACCAATGCCAAGACCTCTTTCTCACTCTGAAACATGACTCAGTGGCTCTGGCTGGTTCTTGTTATTCAACCTCTCAGTTTTGTTTAGCTTAGAATTTGGGGGCTTCTGTTTTTCATTAGACACATATGTAGCCCACTGGGACAGAAAATTGATCCTTGTCCTTTAGAAGCTCACATCCTTATGGGGGGAGACAAACTTGCAAGTAAGAACATTTTAGTAAATGTCGGTCAGTGTTCTGATAGATGTAAACACAGACATGTCCACCCATAACACTTACAGGGCTTGGGGCAAGGAAGAATCCCATTTGCCATATATCTAAAGATTTGAAATTTATAAATCCAACGAACAGACCATTGCTAAGTAAGATGTGTTCTAGCCTTCTACATCGGTTAATACACCTGTATGGACAGCTTTGAATCTAGAATTATGGGACCCCTTGGAGTTCCACACAGAAGCATGGCTGCAAAAGAAAGTGCTGATTTTTTTAGCTAAATGCCTTCTCTTCCCATTCCTGGCTATCCCCACACTGTGTGGGGCCTCGGAAACCTGCACATGGACACTCTATTCTGAATGTCCAGTATGCATCCATGTGGACACAGTTGGTCTTTAGCCACCTCTCAGCCTGTGGGTACACACTCTAAGTCCTTGGACATGGGCTATAGGCCATATGAATAGAGGATTTTGGGTCAGATTATCTGGAGCATAATCTGGAAAGGATGGATGGGGCCCTAGGTGGGCATATTTACCAGGTCCTGAAGATTCCTCCATTGGGAGGAGGCTCAAAGACGTAGAAAGCTTGGGCCTAGGGCAGGGGTCTCCCAGCATGATCACAGTGGAGTGCAGACACTGGGGACAGGGTACAGCAGGAGTGTAGGGGTAGGCACATAGAAAGAAAGGAGAAAAAAAAAAAAAAAAAAAAAGGCCAGGGAAGACTTCTGAGAGGAAATATCTGAGCTGAAGTTCTGAAGGGGAAGTTAGTCTGATAAATGTGGACAGGCCATTATAAGCTGAGCAATAAGCAGGTGCTCACTTGCAGGGAGGTGACTTGGTATAGTGTGTATGAGGAACTAGAGGGCAAATTCCTCATTGCCAGGGTGGGAATAGGTAGAAGATGACACCTACGTGGTGGATGGAGTCCTGGTCATGAGGACATTGTCTATCTTGCTCAGGAGCCTGGGATTAATCCGTAAATCAAAGGGAACCCTGATAGGCTTCTACTTCTGTAACTACTTGTGGCTTGTGCTGTGATCTTTTCAACTCCTTTGGGCTCAAAGTACTCTGGGGTTTCTGCTTCAGGCTACTAATCCAGTTCCAAAGCAGGAGGGAGCTCCTGTGCCTAGTGTAGGAGCCCTGACTGTGACTCTCTGTTGCCCCCTCTTGGCAGTAGCTGTAGCCTCATTTTTTGGTTCTATCAGAAACTTTTTTTTTTTTTTTAACATTTTATTTACTTGATACAGAGAGAGCAAGAGAGGGAATACAAGCAGGGGAAGTGGGGGAGGGAGAAGCAGACTCCCCATTGAGCAGGGAGCCTGATGTGGGGCTCAATTTCAGGACTCTGGGATCATGACCTGAGCTGAAGGTGGATGCTTAATGATTGAGCCGCTCAGGTGCCCCATACCCAAAACTTTTTGCAAAATTTTGTGCTTCCTTCCCATCCCCCTCAGTGGTGAACTGATTTAATTGAAATATCAATAATAGGGTTTTGACTAGGACAAAATGTTGCGCCTAAAGCTTTACAGTTATACTCATTTTTCCAATTTCTTTTGATGTGATAAAATTATACTACTATTGTATTTTTACAAATGTTTCATTTAAGATAGCTAAGACGGCTGTTGGCATCCAATTCCCCTAAATTAAATTAGTTTTCCTCCATGTATTCTTTCATCAAAGCTCTTGTTCCACCTTTAACCCCCTTCCTTGCAGAACACAACTTATGTAAGATACAAGATAGAGAGTGACCCTTTGGAACTGGTTACTTTGTATCCTCAGAAACTTGTGAATTTTTACATTTCTTTTAAAATTAAAACAGTAAATGCCAGACTGTAGTCAAATTGCAGTTTGTTTTACTGTAATTTAGATTTTTTCCAAAAAGAACAAACTTTTATATATAGCGTAAAAATTCATGCATCAGAAAGACTCAAAAGACTGTTTTTCACTTTGTTCAAGTTTTGTTTCCAGGCATTTAGTGTGTTATGCAGTTGCTGCCACTGCTGTTTTCCAAATGTCAGTTGTGTGCTATGGCCGACAACTATTTTCTTCTGGGTCTGATCAATTTTGCAGGGAACCGTTTTGTTTCTTACATCAATAACAGAGGCTTCGACATTATCAGCTCCAATCTGAAGTTCTTGCTGCATTGTGTCAAAAGAAATTTCTTTATTTTCCACTGCCATTCCCATAAAAGTAAGCAGTCTTACTTTTCCCATATTCTGTTCATTTAATAGACCAAGTGACTCAATGAAGACTTTATTATTCTGCTAAAACTTGACATATGATGCCAATTTAGCACTCACAAAAATGGTGAAAAGATCATGAATAAGCTCACCTTCCAAAATTTTGACTCAAAAATGTGATTTTAAAAAGAAATGCATTTGGATCTTTCAATGCTTGTGCAATACACCTGTGGGCATCAAGTCAAGCCTGGGAAGCGTCATCCTCTGTATAACTTCCTAGCAATTCCACCGTGACTTTTGAAACAGCATGACTTTTCTTACAATCCACAAATGCCTCGTAAAGGAGTTTTTATAAAGGTGAGGTTCCAGTCAGAAATCCATTTTCTAACTCAATCCAGCTCAGTTGGAATATACTGGATGGCTCCACAAGGTGCTGCCACTTTAATGAGGCTGCAGTATACGGTGTATCTAACGGGACTGTTCTTACCCATCCCATGGCAAAAGTTGATTAGCAATTGTGGTCTTAGAGATGGGTGTTCAACTGCCCGAAATGTGACCAGCTTTTCACACAGGCTTTCAGTCAGAGCTCCTTGCTTGTCCGTTTCTGGGATCAGTAGGAGAGACACCATGCTGTTCATTCACACTTTCAACATCTTTATCATCTTCCTTCAGACATACATCACAGGCTTCAATGTTTTGAGCTAAATCGACACGAAGTCCACCTTCTGAGTTCTAATCTGAAATTTCAGGTCCTTTAGATTTCAGATAAGCTTGAAGCTCAGCAGCCTGATCTTCCTCACTGATGTCTATGAAGGCCAGGACGCTCATGTTGAAAGCCCGGGTATGGCGCTCGCACCACTCAACGTTTTGTGCTTTTATTATATTTCCTCCTCTTCTCTTTTTTTCCCTAGACAATTTCTGGCATAATAATATATCTATGCACAGACCTATTAATCTATCCATTAGGTGTTTAAAAATGCTCACATGCTCCCACTTCCTTTCCTGAAATGTTTTTTTTTTTTTTTTAAACCAGAATGTATATCAAAGAAGTGCATTGATTTGGATTTTCACCTGTTTTGGTTACTGATGTATCCCACATACTTATGTTGGCCATGCATGAAGAAACACCCATAAATGGTGAAACAACCTTCTGTCCTTTTTGCTTGACCTGAAGGTTTCTATTTGGCCTCCAAAACTTGTGTCAAGACTTCATCCCCAGCAAGACTTTGCTAACTCCACAGTGGGATAGTTGCTCTATGTCGGATTGGCACAGCACTTGGCATTTGCCTTAAAGTTGACTTACTTGAATTTCCTGTTTAGGCCCCTATGCTCAGAGTGTCCTGCTATGTTCTAAGTCTTCTTGTTTACCTCTGTCTCTTCATTTCTTAGCCAGCTCTCAGAACACACTAAGTTAATGAATGTCTGTGAATGGATATTTACCGTGATATCTCCTCTGATCTGACAGGCCAAATGCCCATGTAACTTTGACTTTGGTGTCTCAAAGACACCTCAGTGCATGCTTTTACCCTAGATTTTCACACGGCTCACTCTACTCAACGTCATCTAGCACCCTGTCAAAAAATACACTCTAGGTTTTATTGTGGTTATAGCTACATGAAATTTTATTGAATTCTCAAAATGACCCTGGCATATAATTGACATCAGTAAATGCTTGTGAATCAATGGACACTAAATCACAGTTCCTTAGAGAACTGTTTATGTCTTCCATTGTTCTAATCAGAATGAATGTCACTAACCTCCACCCAGTTACTCAGACCTGAAAGTAAGCAATTGTTCTTTCTTGTGCTTAATTTTTTAAATTTGTTAAAATAAGGTACAACTAACATTTCTGGAACACAAAACCACAATTTGTTCAGTTTGAGGAGTTTTGACAATAGTTTACCAATGTAAGGTAAGATAGAGAACATTCCCCATCACACCACAAAATTCTATCATGTTCTTTTCCAGTTAATCTGCTCCCTAGAATAGGAGTATATACACTCTGGAAATTGACAAATGCCATAGCCTAGGGTCCCCCTCATCCCTGCCCACCTTCCTGCAAAGCTGATTGTTTAGGTGTTTACCTGCACACTTGTTCTTCAGGTACTTTTCAGCTCTACCAAAGTATCCTCCCTGCATAGGAGAGTCTTTGGCTACATAATAGGTTACCAATCAATATTTGTTGAATGAGAGAATAATTCAGTGCCCTGGGCACTCCAACCCCTCAACATGGCTTTTTGCTCTTTATCACCTAACTCTCTTTACTCTTTCACAAGAGAGGCATTGGACGTAGCCTGTTTAGTCTTTTTGAGTGGGCTGTAGAAATTAAAAAAAAAAAATCATGTTTGTACTCATAATTGTTATTTCTTTTTGGATGGCCTACGGAACCAGGTATGCTCTCATCCCCTACCCCAAACTTGCTGGTTCTTCTGAGTTCAGATTGCTTCTTGGGGCAGATCAGATGACCCAGCATGAAACAAATGGGACCTGACAGAAGGTAGTGCATATATACCAACAGAAAAAGAACACATAAAAATTTTCATGGGGGTGCACTTATGAATGGAAATTACTTCAAGTTCCATTTCTGCCAAAAAATGGATTCAAGCTCTTTTGAAATTATTTTCTTTATCATGTGGAGAATGTACTGTGGAGAACAGTTCAGTGGTGACCCACTTGTTAATCGCTGCCTGTGTGGAAGCAAGTGTGATGTAGCTCTTGGTTTTTCAAATTTAGACATCTCGTGCTACCATTATAATTTTTGCCATGATATCATGTGGTAATTACATCATTATTTGTAATAGTTACCATTTTTCTTTAAATTGAACAACTTTCAAAAACTCAAATAAATTTATTTAAAAGACATCTTGTATCATTCCTTTAAATACAAAACAGCTTATTACCCCTCAAGTTCACATTAAACCTGAACATAGGAAATGCTCATCTATGTGAATCATCTCATGTGCTGTCAGTGGTATTCCTAGCACACTTTGGGAAAAAAAGTAATAACATAAAAAGAGCTCAGATTTTGGAATGATCTACATTTGATTTGGTATCTTTGATTTCCCAGAAGGGGAGGTTAGAGACTTAGATTCTTTATCTGTAAAATGCATATCCCTGATTTACAGGAGAGACTAGTAAGTAAGATGATGGACAGAACCCAATGACCAAAGGGTGGAACTCAGAGGAGATCCTGCGTAGATCCGTTTCTCTTTACATTTATTATTGGCCATTATTACTGGCTCAATCATCTCTTTTGGTTATTACTTAAGACATATTGTTATCAAGGTACAATTTTTATACAGTAAAATGCATAACTTGTATTGATCAGCATTTTTTCATTGTTGGTTCTGGACTTGCTTGCTCTTTGAATTAGATGTCTAAATATCTAAACTGTGCTATCATTTTCTACACGTTTGATTTGAGGAGTATCACAACTTCTGTGTCTCATTATTCATACATACTCAGGACGCTGAGTGTATCTGAGTTAAAAGTACTGTTTACAGTTGCGAAGTACTGCCCAGGCAATCTTGTTAGTGATGTTTTCCCTATCATTCTTATTATCATATAAGACTAGGGTTCTCCCAATCCATGAGCATGAAATGCTCTTCCATCTTTTTGTGCCTTCTTCAATTCCTTTCATGAGTGTTCTGTAGTTCCTCTAGTACAGATCCTTTACCTCTTTGGTTAAGTTTATTCCCAGGTATCTTATGATTCTTGGTGCTATAGTAAATGGAATTGATTCTCTAATTTCCCTTTCTATATTTTTTACTGTTAGTGTATAAGAAAGCAACTGATTTCTATCATTGATTTTTATATCCTGCCACATTACTGAATTGCTGTATGAGTTCTAGGAGTTTGGAGGTAGAGTCTTTTGGATTTTCCATATAAAGTATCATGTCGTCTGCAAAGAGAGAGAGTTTGACTTCTTTGCCAATTTGAATACCTTTTATTTCTCTTTGTTGTCTGATTGCTGTTGCTAGGACTTCTAGTACTATGTTGAATAACAGTGGCGAGAGTGGATATCCTTGTTGTGTTCCTGATGTCAATGGGAAGGTTGTCAGCTTTTCCCCATTGAGGATGATATTCGCTGTGGGTTTTTCATAGGTAGATTTTATGAAGTTGAGAAATGTTCCCTCTATCCCTATACTTTGAATTGTTTAAATTAGGAATGGATGGTGAATCTTGTCAAATACTTTTTCTGCATCAATTGAGAGGACCATGTGGTTATTCTCTCTTCTCTTATTGATTTATTCTATTGCATTGATTGATTTGTGAATGTTGAACCACCCTTGCATCCCATAGATAAATCCCACCTGGTCATGGTGGATAATCTTTTTAATGCACTGTTGGATCCTATTAGCTAGGATCTTGTTGAGAATATTGGCATCCATATTCATGAGGGATGTTGGTGTCAAATTTTCCTTTTTGGTGGGGTCTTTGCCTGGTTTGGGGATCAGGGTAATGCTGGCTTCATAAAAAGAGTTTGGAAGTTTTCCTTCTGTTTCTATTTTTTGAAATAGCTTCAGGAGAATTGGTATTATTTCTTCTTTGAATGTTTGGTAGAATTCTCCAAGGAATCCATCAGGTCCTGGACTCTATGTTTTTTGGGAGGTTTTTGATCACTGCTTCAATCTTGTCACTAGATATTGGTCTATTCAGGTTGTCAATTTCTTCCTGATTCAGTCTTGGTAGTTTATAGGTTTCCAAGAATGTATCCATTTCGTCTAGGTTGCTTAACTTATTGGCATATAACTGTTGATAGTAATTTCTGATGATTGTTTCTATTTCCTTGGCGTTATGATCTCTCCCTTTTCATTCATAATTTTATTAATTAGGGTCCTCTCTCTTTTCTTTTTGGATTAGTTTGGCCAATGGTTTATTGGTCTTATTGATTCTTTCAAAAACCAGCTGTTAGTTTTGTTGATGTGTTCTACTGTATCTCTAGTTTCTATCTCACTGAACTCTGATCTAATCTTGATTATTTCCCTTCTTGTGTGTGGGGTTGGCTTAATTTGCTGTTAATTTTCCAGTTCCTTAAGATGTAAAGAGAGCTTGTGTATTCTGATCTTTCAGTTTTTTTGAGGGAGGCTTGGATGGCTATGTACCCCAATGTTCATAGCAGCAATGGCCAGAGTCGCCAAACTGTGGAAAGAAAGAAGATGTCCTTCAACGGATGAATGGATAAAGAAGGTATGGTCCATATATGCAATGGAGTATTATGCCTCCATCAGAAAGGATGAATACCCAACTTTTGTATCAACATGGACGGGACTAGAAGAGATTATGCTGAGTGAAATAAATCAAGCAGACAGAGTCAATTATCATATGGTTTCACTTACTTGTGGAGTGTAAAGAATAACATGGAAGACAATGGAAGATGGAGAGGAGAAGTGAATTGGGGGAAATCAGAGGGAGAGACAAATCATGAGAGACTGTGGACTCTGAGAAAGAAACTGAGAGTTTTGGAGGGGAGGTGGGTGGAGGGTTGGGTGAGCCAGGTGGTGGGCATTAGGGAGGGCACGTATTGCATGGAGCTCTGGGTGTGGTGCATAAACAATGAATTTTGGAACACTGGAAAAAAAAAAAGACTGAGGTTCTCTGACTTGGACAGATCTGTAATTTGTTATCCACACCTTACTCAGGACTGCAGCACAGCTTTGGTCCACAGGAACCACTTAGCAATCATCGACCTGCAATTCAAAATCAGCAGCGCGCTGCAGGCAGGCTCAGAAGTGTAAAACCATCACCTGAGGCTTGCTGATTTGTGCTTCTGCCTCAAATTGCAAAAAATTAGCAATTAGCCAACTTTGGGGAATTTATACAGCTGGGGTTTAAGTCATGATCAATAAAAAGTAGAAATCAGGAATTATGATCAAAGGAACCATGCTTAGATACCAGGCTGCCTACTACTAGCCTAAGCCATCCATCAACAAATTCATCGTTTATTTACCATGTCCTTGGCCATTCTGGTGCCAGCCTGACAAAACCCTCCCTGGCCATACCAGGGCTCAACTGCCTGTCTTCTCTGAGGTTTGCATTTGTGGGCTCTCTGTGCTGTTCTTCCCATCACCATCACTCCTCTTTGGTGACTCACGTCCTTCACGTTGGCAGTGGGCATCCCTGGGAAGGAAGGAGTCTTCCCTTCTTTCTTCCTTCCTTCTACTCTTTTGTTGGGAGTATGCTTTGTTTCTGTAAGTTTGCTTTGTTACCTCTAACGGGCCACATACAACAATGGTCAAGTCAGTGGAATCCTGAGGAAGACAACATTCCCACTTAACGTGAGAAAGAACTTTCTTGAAGTCAGAAATGTCTAACAAGTTGGCTGCCCCAAGAAAATGAAGATGCTCCAAATAAGTATAGTCAAGCAAAAGATACACAATCATCTGACAGTGATGTGACATGTAAATAGAGATTGAAAAGTTCAGAAGGGCAGTTAGACTAGTTGAGCTCCAAGTATCATTATAAATAGATTCTATGATTCTATGCATAGCAAAGAAGTACCCCAAACAGTTACCAGCACAAAGGATAAATAGAGTTGGAGAAATGAGATCTACAAGCCTAAATAGTTAGTGAATAGGCTCTTGGTGAAAACAAGTGTTGTCCAGTGGCATACTAACAGAGCACAGAGTTGACCTGGGTTATGTTAGTTATTTACTTAAAACTCCGTCAGTATGGAGAGTGGGCCATTATGCTGCCATTACTGCTCAGGTTAAGCTACAACTCAAGTAGTCACTGGCTTAGCTGGTCTTCCAATCATGAAACCTGTATTTCAGGGTTAGCTTTTATAAATGCTTCTGTTATTCAAAGCAACAGAGGACTTGTGAAGACCACAAATCTTGATATCAGACTTACTCAGTTTGAATCCTGGCTCTGCTATTTACTAGTTGTAAGATCCCAGGAATTTAACTTTTATGCACTTCAGTGGAAGAGTCTGTAGAATGGGGATTTAAAAAGGGAAAGGGGGTTATTAGTGACCACTTTAAAGGCTGATAAGAGGATTAGTGAGTTGGTAAGTTTATAGGGTCTAGACCAGTATCTGCTGCAGAGAAGAGCTATATGAATGTTAAATTAAAAATTTATGAGCATTCTGGGTGCCTGGGTGGCTCGGTCATTGGGCATCTGCTTTCGACTCAGTTCATGATCCCAGGGTCCTGGGACTGAGCATGCATTGGGCTCCCTGCTTGGTGGGAAGCCTACTTCGCCCTCTTCCATTCCTCCTATTTGTGTTCCCTCTCTTGCTGTGTCTCTCTCTGTCAAATAAATAAATAAAATCTTTAAAAAAATTTATGAGTGCTCAATAACTCACTAAATGTCAGAAATGGGTTCTTAATGGTAAAATTAAATGTATCCTAACTGTATGGATTGATTAACATAACTTAGGGACACTCTACTCTTCTGCCTGTGCAAACACAGGATGCAAGTCCTAGCAAGGTGAGTAGGAATGACTCCAAGATCTAATCCTCAATTATCTTGCATCCATTAATTGAGTCCGAGGATTGTGATTTTCTGAAAGTAACTGTAAGGGACACAGAATCCTTCCTCTGAAATAGTATCATTTTCTCTTGGTTAAACATTGAAGGTACAGTGGTAATTAGAACACAGAAAGCATAAAGAACTGGAATTCATGAAACTTGCAAACAGAAGGCATAAACAGGTGTCTGCCTGCTTGCTAGTGAATATTTGTTTAATAAATGTATTTAGGTGACAGAATTTGGTCCGAGACTCACTTTCATTGTAACCCAGTACAGAGGTCATGGGGGAGAAGCTGGCTCTCCCCCATATCACATTTTAGACTAGGATTACATACAACAGTCATCTGTCCTCAGAATTGTGCCTGGCCAAATGGAATGGGTTCCGTTCACCACCAAAGGACAGCAGACAAGAGTACATCAAGGAACAATGGTTCGGTCTGATCCTCTGACTCCAGTAATTCAAAAGGATCTAGGGAGACAATAGCAGAGGGTGAAAGGTGACCCTCTGGGAATGAATGGAACCCAGGAGCCGCAGTGTTTCAGATAGGAAGGAAAGCAGGAGAGGCTTAGGAATTAGTGTATGAGGCTTAGGAACAAGAAGGGTGGATAGAAGGGGTGATGTCAGAGTAGGGAGAGGTTAGAAGTGAAGGGAATTTTTTGGGCTAGCTGGACATACTTTTCTCCCTGGTATGGCTCCTTCAACACTTCACATAGATGTTCTTTGCACATCACCAGGGACCTCCTAGATCCCAGAGCTGGCAACCTTTACTTCAGTTGTTCCCTTTGTCTTCCTTTCTGAACATTTGACCTGTGCGTTACCTTTTTTTTTTTTTTTTTTTTTTTTTTGTAAGATGCCTTGCACAAAGGCAGAGATGCCAGCCTTGGGAGGGTTGGGGCTGGAGATCCAGATTTGGAAAAGGACTGTTGATGGCAAGGGCTTAGATCCCTGGGAAGATGCTGGAATGCAGATGCAGAGAACCATGATGGAACCTTGGAGAATGGTGCATTTAGGGGGCTGGAGGAGAAATGGACAGGGGCAGTGATCAGTAGACAGGAATGGAATCAGGTCACTCAGCGAGAGAAGACGATGGGCATTCTGGGTGCTCTGTTTGCAGGTCGCCCTGGGAGTAGCCAGAGCTGAGAGGTGTGTCTCGGTGTGCTTGCAGAGAGAAGGGGGAGGACAGTGACTAAAACTGTGGGAAGCTGTGGGAGTACAGGAAACACATCAACTGCCTACCAATTTATTACTTCCATGGATGGATCCACCTAGAAAATATCGATGATTCACTGCAATAATGATTTTCCTTGTCTTCCTCTGTTTTCTTTTTTATCTTTTCCTGTAGTTCCTCTAGTCCCTGCTTCATAGATAAATTGAATCACAAAACGATGGAAACTGAGTATCTCTTCTTGACAAAGCAGAAGTCCTGTTGCCATGGGACTTCTTGCAGTTTTCTATTATGAGAATTATTATAAAGATATGTGTGCAAGAAGAACAGATAAAAAGTCTCAATCAAAATGAATATGTAATCACATTTTTTTTAAACACTATCTTCTAATGAGTGGGAAATGTTTGCATTTTAAGCATCTGGAATTAAAACTGCTTGGCTTAACCTATGCTGTGTTTCTTTTTGCAGACTCTGGACACTCCACATTGGTAACCTTCCTTCCATCTCTGAATCGAACATAAAGGACAATACTCTGGTGAATGGAGTCATTTGTCCATCCAGCAGGTGTTTTTACCAGAAGCCTCTCATGTGCTGCTGAGTGTCTTAGACACTAGAGATACCAGTGGTAAAAGGAACAAAAAATGCCCCTCCCTTCATGGAACTTAAATTCTGGCTCTTTGGCCAAGATCACATAGACAACAAGTTTTAATTTATCAGCTCTTTTCACTTTGGTAAAATTTTTATTTTTAAATCTATCGGCCTCAGTTTTGTCAACTAAACTAGGAAGATTATATACTTTGAACACAAGTAAAACTCAACGAATGCGTTTAAGTCCGGGGACGATGTATGCAAAAATGCTTTGAAAACTAGAAAGCAACATAAATCATTTAAGTCATACATTATTAGGGGGTGGACCACTTTGGAAGACCCTTGGCCTGTGACTTTTATGCTGTTCACCTTTGGAGGAGGGACAGTGTTATCTGACTGATAAACTCTTCTCTGTTTCTAGTGACCACTGGGGATTCACTGGCATTGCCCACTGGGAAACCCAGTTCCAGAAGCTTCACCCCTTGAAAACTTATTTGGTTTACTTGGTTTATACCAGTATAGAGAGTCTTGAGTAAACTTTTAAACTCCTGAGTCTGCCCTTTAGGATATTTATAAAAAACTAAAATTCCTTTTTAACATAAATCTTGTTTTTTTAAATAGTTAACATTTTTTTAAGGATTTTATTTATTTATTTGAGAGCCAGAGTGAGCAAGAGAGAAAGAGCACAGGAGTTTGGCATAGGCAGAGGGAGAAGCAGGCTCCCTGTTGAGCACAGAGTCCAATGTGGAACTTGATCTTAGGACCCTGGGATCATGACCAGAGCTGAAGGCAGAGACTTAACTGACTGAGCCACCTAGGCGCCCCTACATTTATTTATTTATTAAAAACTTTCTGTCATCATCATGTTTAACCCTTTTCATTACAGCAAAATGATGGGAACTTTTCCACTATGCTGCTCTGCAAAGCTAATCAGATCCTGGTTGTTTTATTGGAATGTGTGTGCTTAGCTGAGGTCCTCAAGATCTATAGAGCAATAAAAAGGAGATCATCATTTCATTGTCCTCTTATGTGCTGGGTGGATATTGGACCTGTTTCAGGCAGAATGATCACTTTGGGGCTGTAAGTTCTGGGAAAACAATTACATAATGCCTTCTAGTGTTTGTAAATAATATCCATGTAAAATCTAAGGAATATTTTGGTTTCCATAGTGAAATTAAATCCAAAAAAAGGATAAGGTGAAGCCTGAGTAGTGTGTAGAAGGTACTGTAATGTTGTAGTCACAGGTCCAATTGTAAAACCAGCAACAACATTAGTATCATCAACCCACATCTTCTTGAGGGAAGGAAATGATGGAAAACACTCCAATGTTCAAGACTTTTAAAAGTGATTTTAGTATGAGGTGCCTGTGGCCTGATGACTTACTGTAATTTTTTAAAATTTTATAACATTAAAATTTTAAAAAATTATAAAGTATTTTAAAATATAAAATATATTTATTTTAAAATAAATATAAAGTATTTTAAAATTTTATAACATTAAAATTTTAAAAAATTATAAAGTTAAAAAAAATTCAAGTAGAAAGTAGAAAAGGAAAGCCATTTAAAGTTCCCCTACCTTGAGATAACTACAATAACATTTCATACCTTAAATTTTACTTAAATATATGACACATGCTGGGTTTTTTGGACATGACATCTTAAACCGTTTTTTATGTCCTCTCCCCCCCTTGTCATTTTTAACTGCCATGTGGCATCTCTCCATATCTTCCTCAGTGCCTATCATCATATAGAAACCCACATTACGGGGCACTTTTAAAAGTTATTGTTTTATGAAATCAGAATTCATTATATATGCATCTCTCCATATTGCTTCTGTAAGCCAATAATAAGTTGTGGAAATTCCCTCAAGTTATGTGGTATAGATAGAGCTCACTCTTTTAAAAGGCTACCTACTATTTCATAAACCACAATCCCTTCATTCATTTTCCCACTGATGATTCACCCTTTTGTTTTTGGGTTTCACCCCTATCAAGAGGGCTGCCATCCATTTTCTTTTTTCCTTTTACATATGTCTTTATTTGATGCTTTTCTGTCTGCAGTCAGATTCCAAGAGGTGAGATGGATTGTACCATGAAGACTTGGGAATGGAGAGGTAATTCAGCAAAATGCAATGTGCTTTCTGGAAGGGGTATGAGTGATACAACAAATGACAAAAATGGTCAGGCAGACTTTAGAAGGTATCTTTCATGCTGTGAACATTGCATGTGCTCTAAAAATGCATATTGATAAATGGAATGAATGCGTGAAGTGGCAATTGCACAACCCTTTCTTTTCTTTATGGTTTTAAGTCCATTTCAGTGAAGCGATAAAAACAGACTGTGCTGGTTCTTCTGTGGTATAAACCTTGCTCCAGTTACCCATCGAGTTTAGTGATCTGGAGGTGACTGGCCCATTAATTTGTTGCCATTTCTGGTTGCATTTTATATACTTTAATACTAATTTTTCTTGCTGATAACCTGTCTTGGATGTCCAAGTCCTCCCAGACATTGCATCTTCAGCCATTTGTATTCTCTCTCTGATTTCTAGCACACAATTTTAGTGCTGCCATGAGAAATGTATTTTCCCAAAGGTGCCTTTCCTTTTACTTCTGTTCCATTTTGTTCCAGTTCTGACTGTAAATTCTCCAGACAGCTGCCAGAAATCTGCAGGGCAGAAGCCTTTAGTTGTGTGATGGCCACCGTCCATATTTTTCCTTCAAATATTTGCATTTTTATATCAATATGTAAATCTGCCTTCCTGGGGGCAGTTCATACACCCAATCCAGATTTGGATTAATGACTAGGGATGTATTGTGCATAAAATGAAAAACATTGTAGTTTGATGGGATGAAACAGTTGGAATGGAGTGGAATGAAACATGTAGATTCTTACAATTGAGAAAGTCAAGGCTCATTATTTTACTTACTTGCTAATTTCTAATGGCCCCTGAGTGTGCTAACTGGAAAACTTGAACAAGATAATCATCCATGGATTATTGGACACAAAGAGCAGCAGAATTTTATTTTGAAAAATGCACCAGTATTTGTCCATATGTCTATAATGTTTTAAAGCTTTCACGAATGACATATTTTTGGCCTGCAATCAAATTTGGTAAATTTGTCAGTGCACTCTGCATTTGGAACAGCAGTCTACAAATGTTGCAGTGTAACAATTTTTATACTTTTCCTGAGGTGTTTTTAGTTTTTTATTTCTTATTTTATTCAATTTCTTTCGTGGTTTGGGAAAAGATGAGACCATTCCCTTCATAAAACTTAAGAGGAAGAAGCTCTTCCCATGCTCTGTCTTCAGTGAACCCTCAAGCGCCCCTCAGAGAGTCCCTAAGTCATGGATCTTAATGAAAGCTGGGATTGGGACTTCTTGGGGACATGAAAGAAATAGGTCTAAATGGGAAAATTGGTGAGACTTCCTTTATTTTTTTAAATTAACATATAATGTATTATGTGTTTCAAGATTGCTCCTTTTAAATGCTAGAGAGACATAAGGAGATGAAAAAGAAAACAATTAAGGAGAAGAGAACACTACAATAAAGAGGACTACTACCTACTGGGTGCTTAATACTTGACTGCAGTTTATATGCCTATTTTATTTATTTGTATAATACCTTTGCAGAGTTGCTACAGTATTACCATTTCCATGAAGAAATGATGGTTTTGACCCATACAGTAAATCTCCCAGATTACTCCATTGGCAAGCGACCATGGTGGACAGGAACCCAGATCTCTCTGACCTGAAAGCCCATTATATTGCCATCAACCTCTGTGGAGAAGACCTCCTCAGGGCCTCTCTCAGGTTGTTTTCTACCTGATGATGTTGAGGAGACTATTGCAGCAGAGAGAAGCCCTCTGCTTCTGTGGCCCCTCATCTGCCCTGACCTTCTGACCTTCTCATTTCAAGTTTCCAGATACCTGACAGGACTATCTGCCCAGTGTGGACTCATTGGGCTCTGGCTGCTGCTTATGCTGCTTCCTATCCTTGCCAAGCCCTTGCTGGCCTCAACTTTGCTCCAGTCTCCCCCAGACTTTGTTCAAGTGTCATGTCCTATGCAAAATCTTCATCTCAAAGACTCACTTGAAGATGGGGTTCCCTAAAACTTGTGCTGGCCTCCTTGTGAGGAGAGAAAGCCGCCAGGGAGAGGCTAATGTAGGAGACCCCATTCTAGCGGTAGCTGGTACCCATGTCTCAGAATCCCTAGCAGTCTTGCTTCATGTACACCGAGGAGGACTTATCATCCTCTGGGCATGTGTTAAGAACACAGGCATTGTCTCCAGTTTCAGAACTGAATATTGATCTTCTTGATAGAAGAGAGATCTAATCTAATTTAGATATGGAAGATAAATATACAACTTAATGATTCCTGACACTTACATTGTCAGTAATTTATTTGAAAGTACTTTACCATAAATAGTGTGACGTGCATGTGGGTGCACATTTATTCTACATTTATTCTACATGCGGGTGAAGCGTTAACATTAGGAATACCCTCATTAGGCCTCCAGTGGACTAGGAGTTTTTAGTTAGCATTTAAAGACCCAAGTTAAGAATCCACATTCCAGAAATGGCTACAGCGGGTGCTTCAAATATTGTTAGTGGATCTCTACTAAAGTGTTCCTTAAATAGTGCAAGGATTGGGAAGAGTACCTTTTCACTGGAGAAACAGAAAATGTGCGATTGGGTCAAAAGACCATACAGACACTTTTGGCCTTGCATGATCAAAGTACAAAATACAGCAAGTTCTATAGCCCACTACTCATAGAAGTGTTCTCCAGGTTCAGAGTTCCCCTACTTAACTGAGGACTTTGACACTTAATCCTGCTAAAGCTTTACATGAGCCCATCATCAAAACAGCCTTGTATCAATCATGAGAACACTCTTGCATGTAACTCATGGGATCAATTCCGGATAGAGAGCAGTGACTTCCCTGAGCTTATAGTGAAAGTTGTATGTTTGCTTTTGTGACTGGGAGTTATTGAATGCTTGTGCCACTCATTAGCAGCATGACTTTGAGCAAATTACCCAAACTTCCTGAATCTATTACTTCACCTAAAGAAAGCTTTATAGTTTCCATCTCAAGGTTTTTGATGAAGACTGAATAAGATGATGTATGAAAGATTTTGAGTTTGAATAGATGCTCAATAAAGGTCCTGTCCTTTTCTCTGTAAGAGTTTTGTGCAGAAATTCTGATGAAACCCCAATACTAGGATGGACTTTTATCAGTTCTTTCAGATACCAGTGCTATTTGGCTTTCTTCTCATGCATCCTGATCATGTCATGGCATTAAGGAACAGTGAAATTCCATCTCATATGACAATTATATTCTAATATTAAAACATAAAGGAAAAATATCATATGGTCAAAATAATCTTAAAAACCTATTCACTCACACATAAAGGACAACAATATGCTTCATGCTTTTGTGAATAAAGCTGTACCATGAAATATATCTAGAAATATAAAAAGCATAATGTGATATATACCACACATTTCCATAAAATTCCAAATCCATGCGTATGATATATGGAATACAATTCCATCAAAGTTTCTAAGTATGATGGAATCTGAGTATGACTTTATGATTCAGAAATTAAATCAGTCAAGAGTTTTACTTAATATGTCTTCTAACTTGTTTCTCTTCATTGCATATGATTGTATTAGTTCCCATAGTTTTGTATTAATTCCTCTGTCCCTTCCTTGAATGAAATCATACCCACTTACTCACCTGAAGCTTGAATGAGGTCCCCCACTTCTTTGTCAGTGGTCAGAAAACTCCTAAAGTCATTAATACATTCTTGCCACCATTTTCTGGAAACGTAGTTTTTGTTTCAGGCTCAATGGCATCATATACTCATAGAAACTTGAAGTGTTCTCTCTAATTTCTTCTGCTCCATGTGCATAATTGAATTTTCTTAGATTAAAAGTACAGCATCTCCATTGCTTACGAAAGTTATGTTGAAAGTTACCATGTCCTGTATACAGGTGAGCACTGTTATTACTGATGATATTATTAAAAGTTTTACTCTGGAAAAAGAAATGGAGTGTAAAGCTTCCAAAGAGGCATTTTGGTGTCCAGACTTCTAGGATGAGAAAATGCTCCTAGTTGATGGTAGCTGAAGAGTACACAGAAAATACTTCAGTGAGGTTGCTACTCCCCATCCTGGACAGGTAAGCAGGAGCCTCTGCCTAGAAAGGGGCAGTCACTAGGGCCACCAGCTAGAGGAGACAAATGACAAGTAGGTGGGTATGTAGGTGGGTGTCTGGAAAAAAGGTATTGAGATGCAGCCAGCCAAAGCCAAATGATGACCAAGAAGGTATCACCAGTAGCTAAGCATTTTGTGGGAGTGGTGGGCATGGCTTCTGCTCAGCACAAGTCTCTTCTAATGAACAGTTTTTGATCTGTGATTCCCTGATGAATTACCTGGACTTCCTCACATCTGCACTGTGGTCTGATGCTCTCCAGCTGGGAGTGTATCCAGCAGGTAATGCAGCAAGGAGGTTGTTGGATGACTGCACTCTGCACTTCCGCAGGGAGCAGGAAGGTGAGACCAGATTCCAGTTATTTCTCCAGCATTGTATGTTCCTCCAAGACATGCCATGAGCCTCGTTTAGGAGGTACCCAACTGAAGAACAAATACACGTTACCTGTTTTGGAAGAAGATGATCTCGAGCACCGAGTCCCTTTAAAATTAGTTTTCCAGTTAAGTCTCATTCACTGAGTGACTTTCCTCTTACTGCCCCTGACGGTGTCCTTGAGCATCTACCCCTTGTTCCTATGGCTCCCACTGTGGTAAACACACAGGAAGGTGCTTCAAGGACTTGTGATAGCAGATTTAAAATATTATATCTTAGGTTGAATTTTGAAATGGTGGGAAAAAATATCATGAGATAAATTTATTTTTAGAGTTGAAAAACACACAGGAAAATTTTAAAACCTTTATTCCAGTATCTACTACTTGATAAATATTATTTGAAAGAGGTTTGTCTAAAAAGAGGAAAATTCACCCACTATAATTTTTAAATTATAACTAATCTTAAAAGCCAATGGCTTTTCAACATCCACTTCCTCTTATTTTTCAATATTCTTTAAAAAGAAGTCCCCATTAGCCCTGTGGCCACACTGTCAGCGAACATAGTTCTTAATGGCATGGGAACAAAACACTTCACCATAAAGGAACAAAGGATGTAAACCCGAGTTGTTTCAAAAACCTCTTCAGTGTTCCAGTTTTGCTCCAAACTCAGGAGCAAACTCACAGACATCATGGTTTGTGAACCCAGGTTGGTGGACAACACATTCTTCCCACAGACCAAATGTTCGATTTCTTGCTTAAGAAAGGTAACAGACACACAAGGAAAGATGGAGAGTTTTGTTGTAAAATGGCTTACATTTTCTTTCCTTTAGATAATTCCTCTTTGTTTCTTCTTAGTAAGTGGCTTTCAGAGTTCGTTGTTTTAGAAAATTATACAAACAATGTGTTTTCTCTGTTCCTGTTTTTATTTTTACTGAATTTCAAATATCTTCCTTTTTGTCAGTTATTAGGTTGTCACATTTCTACCAATTCTCATAGATCCATTTTTTAAAAAAATCATCTAGAGAGTGTAGGGGGCAGTGTTTGGGTCCCCTTTCCAGGAAAGTGGGTACCCTAAGTGAGGGCCAGATGGTTCATTCTGGCTGGCTGGCCTTCTGTCTGGGGCTTGTCTGATGGCTTGCTTCTGGTTATTTAATATTTGTAATATTTTCCCTTCCCTAAATCAGCCTTCAAGTGTCTCATTCCTGAGACAGATTGATCCTTGTTGTGGATATGATGCATCAATTTCTCACAGACAGATGTACTTAAACAGTTATTAACAATATACTTTCCCTTCCCAAGTCTATTACCTTCCTTCGCTTGGTTCTGACAAGTAAGCTTGTATTTCTCTCCGGAGGGTTGTCAGAGTTGACAATGAGAAACAACGATATCATGTTCTTAGCTTAGGTGTTAAAAGTTGAAGCCTAGGTAGAGGACAAATAAAATTGGGAAAAATATTTACTCACTGAGCATGATCCTCCCTCCAGTCAAGACTAAAAGAACCCAAGACTTTTCTCTAGTGTGGAAGGGAGAATTAGAGGAACATGAATCAGAGGTAGTAACTCTTTAGGTTATTTCTAGGAAATCAGGAGTAAAATATTTTGAGCTTCTGCTTTCTACCTGGAGATCTGAGAAAGGATCAGCCCCACCCAGAGCTCCCGTGCTACCAGAAGTCTGGAAAGCCTGTAGATGTGGCCATATGAAAAGCCTAGAGTAAAGGCATGGGCTGCGATGTCACCAGAGAGAAGCCCAACAACACAAGAGCCTTCCTCCATGACTGGGCAGGGTCCACAGACCTGCAAGGGTAAAGGAAAAGTGTGGGTCTCTGACAGAGACACACAGGTCTAAGAGGGGTCTTACTGTGAGGGAGGGAGAGTTGGATTCTCTGTGATTTCCATAAGACATAAGGGATCTGTGTCAGAAACCCATGGAGACATCAGCAGCCCACAACATGTGAAGGAAGAGAGATGACACTCACACAGGGGCCAAATGAGGCCATGTCTCTCAGCGATGTCAGATACTATGCATTTGCCCAGGCGCTTGAGTCACCCTGTGTAAGGGAGGACAAAGAAAAAGATGCTGAATTTCCTAAGAGCGACTTGGTTATTTTAGGACTCCATGCTGGGAGAAATGGAGTACCAAACAGAAGTACATTGAGTGATAGGAAAGTAGAGTTATGTTTTACACACCATGTTTGTGACGTGAACAAACTGTCCCTCTATTAGCCATTGGATTATAATTTGATTTCCAGTGCTATTTCCCTAAATGTGCTCTTCTGGGCAGTCAGATTGCTTAGCCTGGCTGAATCTATGGCTATTTTAGCTTATCTGTTGGAGCTTTAATGAGCTTGATTTATGAAAGTGCAAGCTGGAGAGATGGCTCTGTTACTAACAACATGAAGGGTGGTAGAGAGCTGGGGACAGAACGTGGCCTCGGGTACATCACTCCAAGCAGTGCAGCTGATGAGGCCCCCCTGGGCTCATGTTAGGATGAGTCCTCCTATGGATTCTCCATGAAACTGGGAGCTCCTTGAAGGCAGGCACTAAACCTTCCCTATTTTTCATCCCATGTCCAGACTAGTTCATGCCAGATGTGAGCTTTCAATAGATATTGAAAATATTAGCCAAACTAAATACACATTTTCCTCATTTTGATTTCTAGAGTCTTTCCAAGCCTTGCTTACTTGACTCTTTCCTCTTAGATAGCACTTTTCTTTCTGGAGAGGATGGTGCACCACAGGAGCCCCATTTCTATGCAGGACATTTTTGAGAACTGCAGGACATGGCATTCCGGTTCTTACATCCACTCCTGCTAAGAAGGAGCCCTGAAGACAACGAGAGGAGGGGGAGATGACATGGGAGCCAATTGCCAAACTGTGGGACAAATAATTAGGGAAGGGCTTTTAAAATTTTATTTTACTTTATTTTTTAAAAAGATTTATTTATTTATTTGACAGAGAGAGAGAGAGAGAGATCACAGGTAGACAGAGAGGCAGGCGGTGGGGGTGGGGGGGGAGAAGGCTCCCCGCTGAGCAGAGAGCCTGACATGGGGCTCAATCCCAGGACCCTGAGATCATGACCTGGGCTGAAGGCAGACGTTAAACCCACTGAGCCACCCAGGTGCCCTTGGAAAGGGCTTATTTTAAATCTCATGCCTCAGTGACTCTATGGAAGGAACAAATTCACCCATCTTGAGCATAGTTCTCCAGAAAGAGGAGTCGGGGTTTTGGTTGTGGAGGAGAAAAGGAAGTTCAAAATAGATAATCTCAAACCCATCTATGGGACCTAAAACACGATAGGCTACCTCAGCAGTTCTTAACCATGTGCAACTTTGCCCCTGGAGACATTTGGTAATGTCTGGAGGTTATTTTGGTTGTCACAACTGTGAGGGAAAGTGCTACTGACATCTCATGGGTAGAGGCCAAAGCTTCTGCTCAATATCCTACAACGTACAGGAGAGTCCCTGGCAACAAGGAAGTATTGGCTCAAACTGTCAACAGTGCTGCCGTTAAGAAACCCTGGGTTAATAGTTTAAACTGTTTTAAAAAGACAAATATTCTAAAAATAATTTAGTAGTATCTATGAATTATGTCTTAGGTACAACAACTATAGCAAGGTTACCACACGGAATGGACAGTATTTCTCACATCACTTGGATAAACAGTTAAAACAAAAAACAAAAAACAACAAACACAATGCTTGCATTTGTCAGAAGTTCGAAGAAAGTGGCAAAAGAGAGGAAAGGCAATAATCTTGGCACTCACCAAGTGTAAACACCCCACGTATTACAGCTGGCTATTCTGTGGGGAGCCACGGAGGTGACACAGGCAAATTCTGTTGCACCACAGTGGACCGCTGTGGTGGGTGGCCCACATCTCCCACCTTGGGGACCAGCATATGCAGAGAGGCTGCTGGCTGGATGCCTCAACGGAGCCCCTCTCCAACAATTCCCCTCCGATGAGAACAGCCCAGTCCAAAGTCACCACCCCGCTCAGGCACTTCCCCAGTAAACCTGAGTCTGATGACCTGTCCGAGGGGAAAATATAAAGATTTGACTCCTCACCTCATTTTGAGGCTACCCTGAAGAGCCACCGCAATCTCAGAGTTCCCAGTGGGATCATCTGAGAATTTTGTCAGAATTCATGGCAGTCGATTACTCCTGCCTGTTCTGATTCCTTCACCTTCCATGGTGGTTGATCACAAGGGCCCTTCCTGATAAACTTGATCAGAGGTGCTTCCTGGGGAAGCCAAACACAATATGCACACAGTAGGATAATTTGGAGCAAATGTAACAGGGCCTTGTAAAGATCTTTGTTTTAGAACTGCATGGAACAAATTAACTGATAATTCATAAAACAACTTTTTGTGTCCTTATATCACAAGAAGGTTGGAGGGAAAGCGAAGGAAATACGGGTGGATAAAAAGCTTTTTGTTTGAAATGATGCCCAGTGATCTACTGGAAGTAGAATGTGAGTAAGCTGTGTGATCTGATTGCACCAGGGCCTTTTACATTGGAAATTCTCTATTTCTGTATTTTTTTCTACACATATCCACCTGCCGCTTACTGGAACTGACAGGCGGACCATGCCATGGGAAGGACTCTATATTAGAGACTGGCCACTCGCCTTTTAAATTCTGTGCTCTGACGAGCCCATTGCGTCCCCTTCCAACGAGAAGGAAAACATTTGATGTATCAAATTTAGTATCAACGTGCACTTAAATCTTGCAGAAAGAGGGAAAAATACAGAACCTTTTTTCTATTTCAATTTATATTTCTAATGGGGGGGAAAGCAATTGAGCAAAGGCCTTTCAGCTCTTTCCAGAAAAGCAGGTTTCCATTTTATGTAAATCACATGTATATACTGAGATTTGCTCTCCAAATTCTTGCAAGGGCTGCACTTTGATTTGTCTTATTTTCGAACAGCACAGAAAATAGAAGGAAAGTACCACTGAAAGCAAGTTAAAGGCACTGCTTTCCTTTTTTTTTCCCCCCTCTGTTACTGGTTGTAAAAATAATATCGATGCATATCAATACCACAGACAGAGCAGACAGTAAGGATGTGGTTTAGTGGAGAAATGGAAGTAAGTGTGGGCCTTGAATTATAGCCTAGTAAAGCTGCTTATCTTTGTGGTGTTTATCCTTTAAACGTTTTAAGCCACTAGGGATGTATTCCCTGTGGACATTCAGTTAAGAAGCATTGCATTGCACTCCTGTCTGTTTAAGTCTTGTTGATGATTCTATCATTCCTGAACACTGCCCACATTGTTACGCTGTATGAAGTGAGGTGTATATTAGAATAACACAGAACTAAATTTTTTTTGCAACCAGTAATCACAATCTTGTATTTATGCCACACCCTTTCCTCCTTTGGTAAGGCAAAGTGCTTTTATAAAAATCTTCTTTCTCATACATTTCCTGAGGAAGAGATTAGGCAGGTTTAAATTTTTTTTTTTCCACTATGAATTAGGAAGTGGGGACCCAGTGAGTTGCCATCTTGCAAAAGCAAAAGCTTATTTCTGTGAGGGTCAGAATGTGCAGCAGAACCCCATGAAAGCCAATTGTAGATAATCTTATTTCTGGGGAACTTGTTTGATTTGGCCAAGAAGAAACATTCTAAATGAATCTTGATAATTACAAATGAATTTGATCTGTTGGTTAAAAAAACACACTCTACCTGAAGATAAAATGTGGGGAGTGAGGCCCCATAGCTGGAGGCTTTGAGTCCATTATGAACAGGGCCTTTGTCATTTGAATACAAAATATGATTTTAGTTACAGTTAAATAAAACAAAAACCAAAATTTCTTCTGGGATCTATAACTATTTTTAGTCCCAATTTCCGTTTCCTTATTCAACTGGGAAGAAAAGAGAAGGGGTCTAGGGTAGGAAAGAAGTTCTGGAAAAATACCAAGAGTTCTTGGGGACTTGAAAAGACTGCTGTGGAAAAAAGGACCACAGATTTGAATTTTAAATGAAGGCTTCATTACTACAAATCACATGCAGGAGGAAGTAAATAAGGTGACTCCCTCATCGGGGCAGTGACTCACAGCTCCTCAGGATCCTTAGACTCTTGAACGCATTAAGGGCTCTTTCATGCTTCCAGAGGAACTAGCTCAGTAAGTTGAGTAGGGAGACCAGCCATCTAAAGATAACTACTTGACTCCCTCCTTCCTCCCTCCCTACCTCTCTCCCTCCTTTTCTTCCTTCCTTCCTTCTCTCTTTCTCTCTCTCTCTCCCTCCTTTCCTTTTTCCCTTCCTTCCCCCCCCCCAGCCTCTCTCTCTCTGTTCCTTCCTTCCTTCCCTCCCTCCCCCTCCCCTTCCATCTTCTTTCCTTCC
Organism: Mustela nigripes; assembly: GCF_022355385.1. Taxonomy (NCBI): domain Eukaryota; kingdom Metazoa; phylum Chordata; class Mammalia; order Carnivora; family Mustelidae; genus Mustela; species Mustela nigripes. The sequence goes on along the minus strand of NC_081557.1, from coordinate 146,326,311 downwards.
TTCACTCCCTCCCTCCCTCCACACAAATTGTTCTTTCTCTTTCTCTGTGACTGGGACAGCTCTGGCTACAGACATCCTGTGTCAGAGGCACGGGGTGGCTTTGCGCTAAGGAGTGGAGCCGCCATCACTCCAATTACATGCTCGGTTTCAAAGGATGTGGATCTTCAGTTTGTAGAGGTAGAGCATGGCTATCTCAACGAGTGTTCTTGTAATTCTTGTAATTGGAATTAGTTTTACAATGACACGCTTTAATTTCTGCCACTTCAACCAAATGGAATGCGCGCTGACCAACATTCCTAGGAAATTTTCTTGTAACTCTATTCTCTGTTGCAAGTCATAAATATTGAAAGTCATCAACAAGGCATTTTCAATGATAATTAGCATTTGTGATGCTTATGTGAAGAGGAAATTCAAGATTTGAGGCAGGGCTTGGAAGGAAGGAGGCTGCCGAAGTCCATTACCTAGGCAAAATAACTAAGTAACTGACTAAATAAATAAATAAACAATTTTTCTGTGGTCCAGCCAAATATCTTAGATTTCTGTAATGGAACTTGAGTCCATAGCTTCAGTTAAATAATAAAGTATTTTATCTCTTCACCTTCTTTATATGGAAGTAGAGCTTTCTCAGGGAAAAGGTGAGGGTGAGCCAGCAGGGAGAAACAGACAACTCCATCTTGCCACTGCAGTCAATGATTAACGCACGCTGGGCCATGGTTTCCCAGCTTGTAAACTAGCTGCAAGACAGTGTTGTTGTGAGGATTTACTGGGATCAGAACTGTGCCTAATACAGTGCCAGACACAGAGCATGTGCTAAACCAATGTCATTTAGGAAACAAGGAAGGAAATGAGAATCTAGGCTAAAATTCAGTTTATTATATAGAAGTGTATTTACTGTGTATTTGTAAGTGCCTAGCAACCCACTGACAAAGCCCAGGGGACAGTACTCCCCAGGGAGGTAGGAGCCTGGCAGGAGGAGAAGAAAAGCAGAGTTGGGGGATCATTGGGCTGTGAAGTTGTCTTAAGGCAGAAGCAGGCAACTGTAGCTGGTTTGGATGAGCCCCATTTCTTGTAGAGTCACTGAAGCTGAAGTGAGGAGCTGGGGGTATATGATAAGTCCAGATGGTGAGACGAAGTGGAAATGAGGGCACACACAGCTTATGGGGGCATTAGCATTTCATGTCATGGGTGCCACCTGCTGCGGGGAGATGTAGTGACTTGGCAGAAGGAAACTGCTGGGTGGCATCTGCATGCTCATCTTCCCAGAGGCTTTGTTTTCAGGGCTGTGGCCTTTCCTCCTGGCCATTGCCCATCTTCAAGGTCCAGGTATCTGTGTTTTCCCTATCTGTCCCTGAGGCTTCAGACCACCCTTACTCTTACCTTTTTTGACTTTTTAAGACCTGCCGGAATGTAGAAATCCCTCTGGTAGGCAGTCCCCAGAGAGTGTGATGTTGGGCTGCTGTTTCCTCAGATGAGGACTGTCTCTTGCAGTGGACATTGTGGCGGGGGGTCTCCTCAACATCCATTCCTACCCTTCCCCCACTGGGTAATACCCATGTAGTAGTTTGGATGGGACTGACCCTGTCTCCACCTGGCTGGATATAAACCAAGCAGATACGCTCATCTTCCTTCTCACAGTTCTGATAATTTACAACAAAGTCAGTCAGTATATGGTATGCCCCCAGCCACAGGGATTAATTTAGGGTTCTAGTCACTGAAAATCTGAGGAATTTTTACCATGGTCGAAGAAATCAAGTTCTATCTTGTACTGATGAAATAAGGAGACATCAGTAGCTTTCCTACAGCCACAGCGAGCTAATTTCAGAATGGAGCTGGCTGTGAGAGGCACTGTATCCTTATGATATCCCTGCATAAACCAGCTCTCAAGCTCGTGTGACTTCTAGACCTTCCAATAACAGGGCTAATAAATTCCTTTGTTGTTGAGCATGCTTAACATTTATACTTAATTGACACTGTGAACACCTTAATGGATACAATAATGGGTATGTGTCTCTACCAGATTAAAGGAGCTTCTCTTTATACATAAGAGTGCAGGTGGGACTCATGTACCATTGCTGAGGCTGCTGGAAAGGGAAAGAAGGATGCACAGAAACTTGTGCTGCATGTGATCGAAGAGGCTATAGGGTAACAAAACGTCACTCTTGCAAAGATGGTGGACATTTCAAAGACTTAGAAAGGCACTTGCTTTTGGTAATACACTAACACAAAAGAGCAAGTGAACTACAACTATTTGCAGGAAAAAAACATTGTTTTAGGATCTGGTTTTGCAGTTTTAAGTTGGAAACCTGCTTATCTTATCTCACCAATGCTTTCAATTGACCTCTTTAAACACAAAAGGTTTGTGTGAGTGGATGTTTGATGGCAAAATACAGGGAACAGTTCTGAGTTTTACTCCTGGCTTGACATGTTGCAGAGTAAGATCAAATGATTCATAAGCTAAAACAGGAGCTCATAGTTGGAGGTGAATCTGAATTCATAAGATCCCATCCCCCTAAAAACTTGGAGGAATGATGAGGCAACTCCCCTCAAGGGATATGATTCAAGCTGATTTTATTTGGCCAGCCAAAGATAGGATTTTGCGGGGGTCAGGGGATAAAAATATTTGAGTTCCATATAGAAGGGAAAAATCACAGTATACATGCTTTTGAATTTCTATGGATGCCAAACAGTAATATAAATCTAGCCTGAAGATAAGGGGTAGTGTTATTTCCAATTCCAAGTTAGAAGTGTCAGGAAATAAATTTTTATAATTAAAATTAGCAATTTTAATCTTAAATGTTTTCATCAGTCATGCTGTTCAAAGCCGTTTTGCATGTCAGTTTAGGCATGAATGCCATCAATTTCCTACTTCTGGTTCAAATTCTAGAGGATACATATTTGTCTATGTTTTCATATTGACCATAAGCCCATTCCCTCTGTTTCATATTTAGGAAAGAGGACATTTGTTTGTGTACCTAACACTCTGATTTGGGGTTAGCTCTGCACCAGTGGTAACTGAATTTGTCCTATAAATATTAAAAAACAAACAAACAAACAAACAAACTAGGTCTTAGTTAGAACAAAAAGTCAGGAAAGGAGAAGGTCAGAGTCACAAAGGGTAGCTTTTCAATTTATCTTCAGATTTGACATAGAAAATAGAAGCCAACTGTATTTTTTTCTGCATTAGTGACATCATAAAATTTATTTTCCATAGAAAAATATAAATTTAAATTGAAATGGAAATTGAAATGACAGATAGTTATTAACCAAATTTAAATTTTGATATTGTAGCAGGAAGTAGGGGAAAAACAAATCCTTCACCATACTTAGGGTTGGAAGAGTCCTCAGATCTCTTTGGCCATTCAAGCTTGTGCTGTAGACACTGCAGGGGTGGCATGTGTTCTGACGCTAGAGGGGTTCCCATCTTGTCAGCAAAGGCACTACCAGCATCTTGTGTTCTCTCCTCCTTAGTTCATAAGCTCCTGCGTTAATGGGGAAAAGGGAGGAGGGTCGGTGAGAGAGTGAGAACCTAACAGGGATTGAGTAGACTGAGGATGACCTATCCATACAATGGATTCCAGTGAATCGCTAAAAATCATGCTATTGAAGGCTGCGGAGGAAAAGCACAGTAAATGAAACAGGCTGTGGGTAATATTATACTATGTATCTATAGCACTTATATTAACTCATTAAAAATAAGTGTGGGAAGAAAATATACTAAAAGATCTTCTGTGATTGTTTTTGAAGTGTTGGGATTATGAGTGATTTTTAAAATAAAATATCTTTATTTTGGTTTTATATTTTGAAAGAACTAATTCATTGAAATGGGCATTGGTTGTATCTTTAGAAAAACGTTGTGTATGCAATTTGGCTAGTGTAAAAAATACTGGAGATAATTGTACAGTATCTGAAAAGACAAGAAGTATTAGGCTCAAGATCAGAAAAGTGAAGTAAATATAAAAAATGGTGGGGCATAAAGTAGATATGCAAGATGTGGACTTACAAGGCCAGATTTCTCATGAGGCTCAGTGTCCTTGGACTAGAACGAGGCTGAAGGAACAGAGGCTTCAGAGTCACCATCCTTTGATAGACTCAAGGCTGCTCAGATATAACCCATTTCCTATTACCCACCTTCTAGGGAAACCCAAACTTGGAATACCAGTTGACTATATGGCAGAGTAGAGATAGGACAAAACATGGCTTAATGTTGTGATAATTTTGACTAAAGTTGTACCAGAAGGTCAAAGTTCAGTTGGATCCCCACAACTTTGGGCACCACTTTGGGTCTTTCACATTCCCATTCAGGCTGGCATTTATTTATATGGTGACTTAGGAGCAAAGCTGAATGGGGCCGGGCACCCAGGCATGTGTGGTTAGTTTACTGATAGAGGGTCATAATTTTGACTGTCGAACATCTGGAATGCTGCAACCACTACATTTTAAATAATGGGACTAGCCACAACATCATTATTACTATCTGCATTCCGTGAATGTTTTCATCTTAATGTTCTGGCATTTAATAAAGGCAAATATGAGGTTAGGTGTTTGGATTTCTTTAACATAAATCCAATTGTAATCATGTATTATTGTTTTTAAGTAAGCTCTGAAAATGCATTAGAGAAAGAAGGTTTATTCAGGAATGAACAACAGGCTCCATGTTAAGCACTTTCCTTACAACGGAGCTGAATTTCTGAAGATTGTCTCATTATTCACCACATAGTGACAATGCCTTCTTATTTTCAGGAGCATTAACAGGAACTATGAGAATCCATGGGTAACCTACTTGGTTGATGTGGCAATGGATTATTGTTCTGGGAATAGTAATTCAACCAGTTAACAACTATTCAATTTCCTATTTATTGCTTGCCTACTGCGTGAAGCAGAAGAAGATAACTTAATGAAGAGGTAGGGAACCCTACCTGGAAGACATGTTTCATACATATTCCTAAATACACTTACACCTAATTGAAATCAGTAGGTACATTTTTTTCTTGGTTTATTTGTGCATGGGGTTCAGTATTTATTTTAAAAACAGCGTGTTATGTCAGTGCCTCTGTTCCCTCACCCACCATCTGCCCATTATCACCCACTCCCAGCTGCTGCCAGCTGCCAGCAGCATGCTTCCCCAGACAGCTCCCCTCTGCCAAATGGAAGTCGTCTCATTCAGGCGTTTATGCTCATAGCTTTCTTCTAGGCTACAAACCCTGCACCACGCGGGTATGAAATGCTAGCCCCTTGCTTTAGGGAGTAACCATCCCTGTGGTCTCCAATAGAGGTTTACACTCCTGCCTAAGCCTGCCTCCCTCACTTCCTGACAGGCTTCTCCTGAGCGCCTTGACCTCCGACTTCAGCAGCAAGTAGAGGTACTCCTTCTGCTGCTGCTCCTGTCTTCAGGTTTTCTTTGTGCTTGTTCAGCCAGTGGTGGTGCCTGGCACCTGTCTTCATGGGTCGAAGATCCCGGGACTTGTGCTTCTTACACCTGTAGAATTCCCTTCCTAGCTGACGGATATATCTCTCTATCCTACTTGAATAACTTCCTTATTGTTTTACCTTTCAAACATCCTCCAGCTAGGGATCTAAGGGACTGATGAAGCAGCTTCATCCTAAGACAATAGGAATCCATGCCTTGACGTCATAACCTTCTATCGGCCCCTGTGATTTTTAGGGTTATATTTTGCTGATGTTCTTGACTGTCATATTTGCTTAAAACAGCCCTCCCTTCATTATAAGAATTTTTCCATGCGTAAATTTATTAAGAATGCCAGCTCTGGGGTTTGACTGTGTTGAATGCTACTCCCAACACTAGGAGCTCTGGGCTTTAGAGCAAATCATGGAATTGCTCTATACTTTGGTTTCCTTATCTGTAAAAACATTTGCTTCATCATGCCGTTGTGGGGATTTAATGAGTTAATACATTTAGAATGAGTGTGTGGCACTCATATGCGGAATTTAAGAAACAAAACAGATGGACATGGGGGAAGGGAAGGAAAAATAAAACGAGATGAAACCAGACAGGGAGGCAAACCATAAGAGACTCTTAACCACAGGAAACAAACTGAGGGTTGCTGGAGGGGAGGGGAGTGAGGAGATGGGGTGCCTGGGTGATGGGCATGAAGGCGGACACTTGATGTAATGAGATCTGGGTGTTGTATGCAACTGATGAACGCTAAATTCTGCCTCTGAAACTAATAAAAAATAATAACAATGAAAAGGAACGGTGTGTGGCACATTATAATTGCTCATAACTGTTAGTCAATGTTTATTAATAAGTAGAGTTAGTTTGATTCTCTCCGAGGGATTCCGAGGGACATAGAGATCTCCATCCTTCTTTGTCCTCATGTCTCATGCTGCTACATCCCCACGTTTGTCTGGGTCAGAATTGTGGAAAGCTCATTGCCTTGACTTCATGGTTCAGGACCTGCCCGGGACTCTGTTGTCCTTGCTGTGATTGCCACATTTATGAGGTGTGTTCTTTATGCTCCAGCCAAGCCCTTGACACTTTGGCTCGCCCTGTGTGGACGCAGAGACCCCTTGTACTCTGGACAAATCTTGTTTCCTTGAGAAGGCTGACGAAGTAAGTCAAAGAGCATCTATCCCGACGTATCCCGACGAGGCTGTTGACAACTCTTAAAGTATCTAATTATTTTCAGACTCAGCATATCCTTCTAGCCTTTTAAGAAATAGAAGTATCAACATAATGGAAGAGAACCAGAACACTTACACAGATAGCATTTCAAATAACATACTCTATAGCTGATACACAAGATAGGTTATAGGTTATTTTCCCCCTTTTTATAAACAAATATGTCTTTTTCTGATAATGGAAGCTATGCATGGACATTGAAGGTAATTTAGAACACAGAATAAAGAAAAATATGAATTCATTACAATTCCACTCTACTTAGTGAGACACTTCTAATATTTTGGTAACCTTATGGATTTTTTTTCAGAAAAAAAAAAAGGCTTGAATTTTTAAAATAGCCTAATACTGCATATCTTTTTTGAACGTGCGTTGTGTATATTTTAATTCTCAGTATTTTTATTGCTATAAAATATATTTCTTTCATGTAACTCTCAAGTGTGCAAAGAACTTAAGATTTAAATTTCTTGCATCAATGAGGGTTTGAATACAAACCAAGATGTTTTTAAGGATTTTTAAAACCACTGTTCTGGAAGGAATGAAAATAAAGAAGAGACTAAGGGTAATTTCCTCTTGAAACTTTCAGGTCAAAAGTAAAAACACAGTAGTTTGGAGCAGAAAGAGACTCACTCCCATCTTATTTTAACATCAAGGAAACAGAGGCCCAGGGAGTTCGTGTGTTTTGTCCAAGGCCACATCTCTATTTTGTTTAATTTCCTTGTCATCAGCCCCATATTGGCACCTGCATTTTTCTGGTAAGGTACACAGTTTCTGATCTTTCTGATAGTGCATGTGAGTAAAAGGTTTTCCTGGAAATGTGACGTGAGTCTTCTATCTTCTTTGTCTTTGTAATACATAGATTTTTAGATTAACTCTGTTAATATCTCTTCTATCTTGATGATTTTGTTTTCTGAGAATTTGGCATTGTCTAGTATGATTCAAAGCTGATAGATGAATTTAGAACCATAATTTTGAGAGCTATTATCTGGACATTTATATTCAAGCAGTTACCTTTGTGAAATGTTTTCCTGGCATTGCTTGTCCCTAGGCAGGCAGGATCAGACGGCTTACCATGTATCCGAATTTTAAAAATTGCCAATTGAAAGCCGGCATTTAATTGAATTAACAAAGCAATATAGATCAATGAGAAATATAGTGACTGCTCCACAAATGTTAGCAAAAACTCTGAACATAATTCAGGGAAACCAAAATACTATAAATTTCCAAAGTCATTCAGAGAAAGCCCCATAGTTTAGGGTTGAGCACTGCACTGCAAAACCCAGACATCATTGTTATTTATTATTATTATTATTATTTTTAAAGATTTTACTTATTTAAAATAAATAAATAAGAGAAATCTCTCTCTCTGGAGAGAGAGAGAGTGCACAAGCAGGGGGAGAAGCAGGAAGAGGGAGACCACCAGCCGCACTAGGAACCCAACGCAGGACTTGATCCCAGGAGCCTGGGATCATGACCTGAGCTGAAGGCAGCTGCTTAACTGACTGGTTAAGCACCTGAAGGCTTCTATTTCTCAGTTTCAGTTGTTCTAAGTTCCTGGGGGAAAGGGTTATTGTTTAATTAGTAGTTAGTAAAGGACTGGTGTTGGCAGCACTGTGCTACATTCCAAGACCATTTTTGTTACTATAATGGGTATGGTTGAATAGGTGTGTCCAGTGGGGGTTTCTGTAGCTAGAATGTTCTTGGTGTGGATGTTGACTGCTCCCAAGTACTATCCTCCATGGTCTGGCCAAGACATGGTGACTCATCTAAGTCCTATCTTCCATCGTCCCCACCAGTGGTTCTCACTCCCACCTCTCTGTGTGCATAATCCTGTCAAAGTGGTAAAACTCTTCAGGGGAAACATGCTGAAGCTGTGCCAGGGAATAATCTCCATACTTTCCTCTGCATGGATTTTGGGAACTTTTCTGGGTTCTCTTTGTGTCCCCCTTCCCCATGCCAAAGAATATCCACATACTCTCTGTATACAAATATGCCATATCATAATCCTTAAATTAATCACAGCTCTAAACGCTTCTGGGGATCACAAATTGTTTACTACCTCAAGGGAGAAGAAGGCCCTCCCCATAGTTGAAAGAATTGACATAAAATAATGTATTCATGTACCATGGTTAGGTTCTTCATAATATGTAATATAGCTGCCAGATGCATTTAAAGGGGTGAGAGTTAGCTATAATTTCTCTACTATATTATAATGAAAGAAATTTTATGTTCATATACAGAGATGAATTAAACTGAAGTTTGTTAGAATACAATACCTGTAATATTTCCTACAACTTATTCTAGATGCTCAATGAAGTTTCAACTCTCCTTTCCGCTTGGGTACTCTGACCATGCCTTGCATGAAAGGGGCACTTGAAGCAGATACAGCAGCATTCCAGAAGGAGGATACTTTTATTCTTGTAGTTATAATCAGACCTCAGAAATATCTCTCTATCAATGACTAGACTGAGGCTCCAGTTCTACTCTGATGGTGAAAGGTGGTGGTTGTGCTAGATTCTTAAGCCTTCTTCATTAAAGAACGATGAGCATATCTCAAATATTTTACTCAACCCATGTGTCATGATTATGTTTGACTGTTTCACCAGTAAGAACCATTTCTGAGATTTATATGCTAGTCACCAGGTAAACAGTTTACAGTTATAAAGACCCATGTCATATGATTATTACCAAAGTGTCAATAGAGTTAAAATAATATGTATAATAGCAACTTCTAGAGTAGAGACCTTTTTGATATAATATTAGTTGACCACCCTGGGCTGTGCATTCTTGATTAGGACAACTGCTTCTGGAGTTTAAACTTTAAGCCTTAACTAACTGCTGCCTGTGTATTATCATGAAGCCTATGATGAAGTATTTAAAAGTCCATTATATTTTGAAAGTCCATTACAACCACTGTTAACAAGTTCAAAAATTCTAAGTGGTCCTCAGGGACGGCTACTGAGTCAGGTTGAGGATGTGGTTCAAGGTGCTCTTCTGTCTCTTTCCCATCAATGGAAGAGAAAGGAAACAACTCGTTTTTAAACTCTAGAAACTCTGTGCTCACCCAGAAGACTGCTGCTGTATTCTCCAATATAACCATTTTTCTGAGAATTATTGCCATGGACCTTTTGCTGGAATAGCATCCCTTTGAAAATCACAGCAGGGAGTTGAATCCCACTGGGGAAGTGGGACTGACCTAGGAAAGCATGCAGTTCTTTGACAGTCAGTTTCAGCCATCCTTTCCTGGGGCAACTTCAGTCAGAAAGTTGGGATTGTTGGTAAGGAAGAACAGAATTTAATCTTATGTCTCAGATAATTGCAAGATGTAAATACTTCATTTATTTTGTAACACTAACATTGGAAAAAATCTGTGACCATTCCTTTGCTAAGCGATATGCTTAATGTACAAATAAAAGTCAGACACAAACAATACAATATTACTAATAAATACAGATCAATGTTAATAGTTTGTGGATGTGCTCTAGATGTATAAGATGCTTCTTCATAGCCTTCTCTTTGTATATTTCATGGTGAGAATGCTAACTACCCAGCAAACAGTGAACAATAAGGAGGAAAAACCTTTCTTTTCATTCGATGCTTTTCCCATTCTTTTCCCATTTTCCCCATTTCCTTCCCCTTTCCCATAAGCCCTGAGCATTTTAGCATCTTAAATTTATTTTTATTTTGAAATTTATTTTTAAAACATATGCAGTAAAAGCCACTTTTTAGCTGCATAGTTCTATGAGTTTTGACGAATCAAAAAGATTGTGTAACCATCATCTAGACACAGGTGCCAAAAAATACCCTCCTGTTGTCTGTCCCTTTGTAGTTAAATCCTTCTACTCCCAACCCCTGGCAACTGCTTATCTGTTCTCCATCTCTACAGTTTTGTCTTTTCCAAGTGGAAAATTTGGGTGGAATCAAATTTTGTGTACTATTGGAGTCTGGCATCCCTGACTCACAGAAGGCATTTGAGATTCAAATATGTTGATGCTTATATCAATGCACATTCCTTTTTGTGGTTGAGTAATAGTATTCCACTGCACAAATGTACTGCAATTTGCTTATCTATTCACGCACTGAAGGGCATTTGGATTGTTCCCAGTTTTTGGCAATCGTGACTAATGCTGCTATAATATTCATATACAGGATTTTGTGTGAACATACGTCCTTACTTCTCTTAGGTAGATGCTGAGGAGTGGGATTGCTGGGTCATATGGTAAGTGTGTGCTTCACTTTAGAAGAAACAACAAATTGTTTTCCCAAGTGGCTGTGAGATTTTGCATTCTCACACACAGTATATGAGAATTCTAATTGTTTTGCATCCTGTCTAGGATTTGTCTCCCCCACATACCCTCCACACCCATTGTAGTAGATAACTAGTGTTATCTCATTGTGGTTTTAATTTGCATTTTACTGATGAATCATAATGATGAGCATCTTTTAATATGCTTATTTTCCATCTGCTTATCTCCTTTTGTGAAATGTCTGTTCAAATCTTATGCCCATTTTTCAATTGGATTTTTTGTTTTCATATCCTCGAGTTTTTAGAATTTTTAAAATATATTTTGCATATGAATTTTAATCAGATATGTGATATGTGATATGGAAATATTTTTTTCTCAGTCTGTGCTTTACCTTTTCTTTCTATTAGTAGCCTTTTCTTTTTTTCAGAGGGCAAAACTTTAAAAATAAGTCTAATTTATTAACTTATTTTATGGATCTTTTTTAACCTATTGCATCTAAGAATTATTTGCCTATCCTAAGGTCAAAGGGATTTTCTATAATGTTTTCTTCTTGAAGGTTATAGATTTACTTTTTATACTTAGGACTATGATTCATTTTGAGCTACTTTTTGTATAGGTGTAAGAAATAAATCAGGGATTTATTCTGTGTGTATACATAGCCAAATGTTCTATCACAATTTGTGAATAGAAAGGATTATCTCTCTACATCACATTGTCTCTGTACTTTTGTCAAAAATCAACTGTAGGTTTACTTTAGAACTCGCTCCTCTGTTCTATTGATATATATGTCTTTCACCAATGCCGCACTGTGTTCATTATTATGGCTTTATAGTTAAGTCTCATAATCAGGTAGTCTGAGTAATTTTTTCTTTTTTTCCCCAGAATTTGTTTAGCTCTTCTACTTCCTTTATTTTTTCATATAAATTTTAGAATCAGCTTGTTCATATCTATAAAAGTCTCACTGGATTTTGATTGCAATTATGTTAAATTTATAGATCATTTTGGGGAGAAGTGACATCTTAATAGCACAAGCCTTTCAACTTATGAACATGGCATATTTCTCCAATTGTTTAGGTCTTCTTTAACTTCTTTCACCACTGTTTTAAAGTTTTTAGCATACAAATCCTGAAGCTATTTTGTTAGATTTTTTACCTTTGTATTTCACTTCAATTTTTTGTTGCTATTGTAAATAATACAATTTTCTCTTAATTTCTATTTTCAATTTTTAATGTTAATGTATAAATATAAATAATTGATTTTTGTATATTATCTTTGCATCCAGTGAACTTGCTAACCTCACTACTTGTTTCAAAAAATTTTTTTGTAGATATCTTGGTATTTATTATTATGCAAATAATATTATCTACAAATACAGATAGTTTTGTTTATTTATTACTATTCTGAATGCTTTGACTTCTATCTCTTATAAAAATTGACTATATGTCCAATACAAGATTAAAAGGAATGGTGAGAACAGGTATCATTATCTTGTTCTTGATCTCAGGAGGAAGACATTCAATCTTTCACTGATGATTTTGATATTGGTTGTAGATTTTTTCTTATAGATGCCCTTTATCAGGATAAGGATGTTTCCTTTTTTTCCCAGTTTGCTGAGAAATTTTTAAGAATTATGAATAGATGTTAAAATCTTATCACATCCTTTTCTTGTATCTGTTGAGATAATCGTATAGTAATTTTTCTTTAGTCTGTTCATATCATCAATTACATGGATTGATTTTCAAATGTTGAACAAGCTTTGCCTTCCTGGTATCAACCCCAGTTTAGCTGAGATGTATTATCCCTCTTCATATTGCTGGATTCAATTTGCTAATATTTTGTTGGGGATTTTTGTACCTATGTTCATAACAGACATTGGTCTATAGTTTTATTTTCTTAAAACATCTTTGACTTACTTTGGTAACAGAGTAATGCTGGCCTCCTCAAATAAATTGAGAAATGTTCTCTTCTCTTTTCTGGAAGAGATGGCATAGACTTCCCAAAGTTTTGCTATTCTTTTTGGGGTCTCTTTTGTATGTGTGTATACCTAGAAGATTAGCTTGGGATTTGTGTTGGCTAATATACAGAATTTGGAAATCCTTTTTCCATTTCTTCCCTCTCTTGGATGCCTCCCATGCTCTTTGGTTCTCAGGAAGCCCTAGCTCCTATTTAATAGCTCAGAGTCTGAGTTTACCCTCATGGTTTTGTCTCCCTGTGAAATTACAGAGTTTGAATAGTGGTGGCTGCCTTTGGAATAAAGTAATGATAGGTAATAGAAGGGAAAAAAAGAATTCCATCCCCACTCCCACTGTGGCATCCCATTTCCCATTTTTGTTAAGGGAAAGGCTTTCCCTTAAGACTTTAGATGCCCATGACCTGGCTTCCAGTAGTATGGCTGCCATAGCAGTGCCATTTTGCCACTGGGACTGGACTCAGGGAAGACTACAAGAGAAAAGGAAATAGGGAGAAAGAAGGAGGAATCTCTGGACACTTGCCAGAATTCCAAGGTCATCTTTTCTGGCTTTCCAGTTAGAGAGAAGACTCCCCCAGCCCCCCAGAGTTTTCACGGTCCATGCTTGTTGCACAGTTTTGAGATTTGGCCCATTTTGGGGTGAAAGCTTAGACATAAATGAGAGGGAAAAACTCTGGTAAACTTACTGCTATAGGTTATTTTCTCAGTTTTGACTCTCCTTCCTAATTCTGTCATTCTGCTGTTTAATCTTCAGAGTTTTCATTTAGTTTCTCAGGTAGTTAGTTTTAGTTAGTCATTTTTCAAAATTCTCCAGAGTTTATGGTTGTAATCAGTAGGAGAGAAAGTCTATACAGGGCTTCCTACACCTTGGATGGTAATCAAAATCTACAATTTCTTTTAAAAAGTTAATTGTTACAATAAAATCATTCTACATGTGTCATTGCACTTCTTAGTAGTGATTCTTATTTCAGTAAACATGAATCATGATTATATCTTAATCCAGAAATCTTGATGTTGAAATTCAGTATAACCAGTTACTAACTCCTGTGATTTCTACAGAGAGTCAGGAGGAGGGATGTTAAGAATATTGGTTATTATTACCCTCAACTGTCTGTTTTGAGTCCTGGTCCTCCCACTCACTAGTTCTCATGCTAAGAAGTTTATTTAACCTTTTTGCATCTCAGTTTCCCCCACGACAATCTGGGAATAATATTATCAGTGATAATAAATCTTAAAGCATTTGTTTTAGAAATTGAGTTAATACATATAAAGCAGTTAGAATAATACCTGATATGTTGTAAGTTTTAGCTATTATTCTTCTCCTTTTAGATATCTCTTGAATGTATTTATTTTCCACTATTACCATCCCAGTTCAAGCAGAAATTTGAAACACTTAAGATAACATCATCCTAGGCTCTTGGAATCAGAAATCAAGCTTTAAAAACTGTTCATTAAGAAACGTAGGAGGATCCTCCTACACTGTTGGTGGGAATGCAAGCTGGTGCAGCCACTCTGGAAAATAGCATGGAGGTTCCTCAAAAAGTTGAAAATAGAACTACCTTATGACCCAGCAGTTGCCCTACTGGGTATTTACCCTAAAGATACAAACGTAATGATCTGAAGGGGCATGTGCACCTGAATGTTTATAGCAGCAATGTCCACAATAGCCAAACTATGGAAAGAACCTAGATGTCCATCAACAGATGAATGGATAAAGAAGATGTGGTATACATATACAATGGAATACTATGCAGCCATCAAAAGAAATGAAATCGTGCTATTTGCGACAATGTGGATGGAACTAGAGGGTATTCTGCTTAGCGAAATAAGTCAATCGGAGAAAGGCAGCTATCATATGATCTCCCTGATATGAAGAAGCAGATGCGCAGCATGGGGGGCTTGGGGGTTAGGAAAAGAATAAATGAAACAAGATGGGATTGGGAGGGAGACAAACCATAAGAGACTCTTAATCTCACAAAACAAACTGAGGGTGGCTCGGGGTAGGGGGGTAAGGAGAGGGTGGTGGGGTTATGGACATCGGGGGAGGTATGTGCTATGGTGAGTGCCATGAAGTGTGTAAACCTGGTGATTCACAGACCTGTACCCCTGGGGCTAATAATACATTATATGTTTATAAAAAAATTAAAAATTTAAAAAGAAAGAAATGTAGGAGGATTTAAGTGACTTTTGAAGCACTTCAAACTTTTGTTTACTGAGTCAGGAAAAAAAATCACAATGGTTAAGGAAGAATTGAAGGTAGACAAGAGGTGAGAGGTTCCTTTCACTGGTGCTCAAACTTCATGATGCTGCACAGAAGCAGTTGATTGATTCTGACTCAGTATATCCAGGAGTCTATAATATTAACAAACATGCTTTCATCATCCTGATACAGATCATTCTCGAAACAAACACTGAAATCAGTATTGTTTCTTTGACAGTGTGATAGAAGTTGACAATGTGCTGAATTCTTTTTGAAAGTTGAATCTTTTTTTTTTATTTTTAAATAAAAGATGACCTGTGATGACATCATCTCATGTCTAAGGGCACAAGAAATGGCCTGAATGGCCCATGCATTAGTGTGAGCCTTTCCCATTAACTCTGTGCTTTGTTTAGTGGGAAATAATTTCACCACAAGCAATGACCACCATTTAGCATTCAGTTTCTTTGATTTGGGGGCAACATACATTTTACTCCTAATTGCACATCCATATTGTTATTAGCAGTCTTTCAGTCAATGTTGCTTACCACCAGCACCAGCTACATTCCAGTGTTCCAGAGGTGTTTCAGATTTAAAGTAACTTATCATTTCTTCCTCCAAATTTATGGTTCAGATTTTGTTCTGGTTTAAAAGGTAGAGTAGCCAGGAATCAGGAAGCTTGCCTGGCTTTTTAGTCACTGATGGGGTAACTTTTGTTCATCAAGTCAATAATATGGGCTGTTGTTCAACAAAATGATGTTATTGATGATTTCTAAAATTTTATTCTATTTTTTGTATTCTGGTTTAGTCTAGTCTGCTCTATGTTCTCTTCTATTTTATCGTGAGCACTAAAGTGGGACTAAAAATATGATAATTATGATCACAAACAGAAATATGCTTCCAGGATGTCACTGTTTTGAGTGCATTTGTCATTGGACATTAAATGTACCTTAATTTCTAGGTTTAGGAATTTGTCATTACATTAGGATTTTTTTTAGGTCCAGTAGCCAGATGGCAGGATTGTTAGGAATTTTGACAAGTAAAATTTTGTTCGAAGGCTATGATATTTAGTTTTTATGTTTTAGATTTGTTAACCCTCTCTGAAGCTCTTTGCCAAAACCTTTAAAGTCTTCTGGTACCGTAAGATAAATCACCTGAGAATAAGATATTATGAAGACCTAGGATATAGAAACCATCCCTATATCCTGTAAACCTTAGTAAACAATGTCTTCTCTATGTGAGTAAGTAGCTGAATGTGGGACTCCATCCCCGGACTCTGGGAACATGACCTGAGCTGAAGGCAGGTGCTTAACCAACTGAGCTACCTAGTTATCCCGAGTCATTTCTTATTTGTTGATGGAACTCATTTTGAAAGCAGTCTGTAAGTCCCTATCTTATAAAGCAAAGATTCAGGATAGGGGAATGGAAACTTCAATGTTTGGATAAAGCTGACAAAAAACAAGTTAACTATCTTTCTCCCCACACCTTCTTAAATGGTGCTTGCAAGTTTGTAGTAGCTAACATTACAAAAGCAGTTAAGAAAATAGCTTACAGGAAATCAAGGGAATTGTAATAATCTGGGAGAAAAGCATCTGTTCTAGTTCACAAGTCTCGCAAAACATTGTTTGTGAGATTTCTTTTCCATTTCACTTACTGGATTTTTTAAATATCACGTGTTTTTCTTAAAATCCTTATTTTGAGATTGCTATCAGGATGCAACTAGGAATTCATTGGTACTATGTTTAGGGAGTCTATCTTTGGATTATTAAATTTAAGTTTTAACAGAAGATTTCACTTTTTTTTTGTGGGTAAAGATTCTTTGGCTTTGAGTGGTCATTTTTTAATTGCAATAGAAGATGGAAGTCCTAAATATAAGGAAGCTTCAATGCATTTTAAGATAAATGGATGATTCATTGATCCCCTAAATATGTTGATATTTTCAGAGAGCCTTGTTTTACTGGTCAATTAAACTAGATGTAGTTAACTTGTTTTGCAAAATGAAGGAAAATCTGACAATTTAGGTGTGAACTAATATTTTAATGAAACAATGTTGCCTAAGGTTTATTCACATACCATGTATTGGAATCATGATAACTCAATCTGCCATCACTTTAAGCAATAATTACCACATGTTTACATGGCACTTGATAACTTTCAAAGCTATTTCATAATGTCATTACTAATGACATTTACAAGTGAAGAGCAACTTTTATGTTTTAAAAGGTGGCCCAGGACTCTGGGTTTCCAGTTCAATATATAAGGAGTTTAGTAATCACCACTCTGTCGTGATTGCTCAGTTAGTCCTCTGCTGAACAAACTGATATTAATAATTCTTCTTAGGTCCATAAAATAGGTGGGATCATGGTGCCTCTAAACTGCCCCTAAAACTGAAGAGACAAACAGAAAATCAAGTTATTAGAGCAGAAAGATATAAGCAGAAATTTCTACAGGAATAGTGCTGGGGAGGAAAACATGAACTATAATTGATGAATTTCTGCAGGCTCAGTATTGCAAGTGTAAGAGTGAAAATCTCCTAGGAGACCCAGTCATCAGGTCCCCATAATTTTGTAATTTTTACCACCAAGAGTGGTAATTTTCTATGTGAATATTGGAGAAAAATCTCATGGGGCTTCTAGAAGGAAGAGGGGGGGAAGAAACAATTTAGAAAAATACCAAATATTCTGTTTTCTTTTCTTTTTTTAAAGATTTTATTTATTGATTTGACAGACAGAAATCACAAGCAGGCAGAGAGAGAGGAGGAAGCAGGCCCCCCACCAAGCAGAGAGTCTGATGCGGGGCCCGATCCCAGGACCCCGAGACCACGACCTGAGCCGAAGGTAGAGGCTTCAACCCACTGAGCCACCCAGGCGCCCCAGCGTTCTGTTTTCTTAACAAGGCCCACCTTCAGGTAAAACTACTTCACAGAACCTAACCTGCTAGGATTTTAGCAGAGACTAACCTACCTGGAGGAAAGGAAGTACATAATTCCGGCCCCCCTAGCTATCTAATCCTATCTAAGGGGTGAAAAAAACGAGAAACCTAGTGAAATGTAAGAAAAGACAAGAAACCCAATTTGGAAAGGCTGAATAAGCATCAGAATCCGAGTTTGATTCAGCAACAATGTTGGATCAATAATCAGACTAGGAATTTAAAAAATAAACATAATTAATATGCTAAGGACTTTAATAGAGGAAGTAGACACCATGTAAGAATAGATGGATAATGTAAGAAGAAAGATGGAAATTCTAAGTAAAAATGATAAAGAAATGCTAGAGATGAAAAGCACTGTAACAAAAATGAAGAATGACTTTGATAATGCCATTAGTAGACCAACACAGTTGAGGAAAGAATGTCTAAGCTTGAGGATAGGACACTAGAAACTTCCAAAACTGACAAGAGAAAAGACTGAAAAGCCCAACTTAAAACAAAGCAGATTATCTTAGAATGTGGAACAACTATAAAAGGTGTAACATACACATAATGAAAATGCCAGGAAGAAAGAGTGAAAGGAATAGAAGTAATATTTGAAGCAATGATTGACACCTTCCCCAAAATAAGCCAGACTGACCACAGATCCAGGAGCTTTGTAGAACATTATGTAGGATAAATGCAAAACACAGATTTAAAAACAAAACCAGATCAAAAAAGATAACTAGGCATATCATATTCAAACTTAAGAAACTCAAAGTTAGGTGCAGCCACTTTGGAGAACAGTGTGGAGATTCCTTAAGAAATTAAAAATAGAGGGGCACCTGGGTGGCTCAGTGGGTTAAGCCTCTGCCTTCAGCTCAGGTCATGATCTCAGGGTCCTGAGATTGAGTCCTGCGAGCCCGCTTCCCTCTCTCTCTCTGCCTGCCTTTCTGCCTACTTGTGGTCTCTGTCTGTCAAATCAATCAATCAATAAATCTTAAAAAAAAAAAGAAATTAAAAATAGAACTACCCTATGACCCTGCAATTGCACTACTGGGTATTTACCCCAAAGATACAGATGTAGTGAAAAGAAGGGCCATCTGTACCCCAGTGTTTATAGCAGCAATGGCCATGGTCACCAAACTGTGGAAAGAACCAAGATGCCCTTCAACGGACGAATGGATAAGGAAGATATGGTCCATATACACTATGGAGTATTATGCCTTCATCCTTTCTGATGGAGG
>NC_081557.1:146258476-146307007 GCF_022355385.1 Mustela nigripes | reverse complement strand
AGAAGGGCCATCTGTACCCCAGTGTTTATAGCAGCAATGGCCATGGTCACCAAACTGTGGAAAGAACCAAGATGCCCTTCAACGGACGAATGGATAAGGAAGATATGGTCCATATACACTATGGAGTATTATGCCTCCATCAGAAAGGATGAATACTCAACTTTTGTTATCAACATGGATGGGACTGGAAGAGATTATGCTCAGTGAAATAAGTCAAGCAGAGAGAGTCAATTATCATTGGTTTCACTTATTTGTGGAGCATAACAAATAACATGGAGGACATAAGGAGATGGAGAGGAGAAGGGAGTTGAGGGAAATTGGAGAGACTATAGACTCTGAAGAACAATCCTGGGGTTTTGAAGGGGCGGGGGATGGGAGGTTGGGGGAGACAGGTGGTGAGTATTATGGAGGGCACATATGGCATGGAGCACTGGGTGCGGTGCATAAACAATAAATTCTGTTATGCTGAAAAGAAATTAATTAAAAAAAATAGTGGCAATCCAGAAAAAAAAAAAAAAAAAGGAAACTCAAAGTTAAAGAGTCCTGAAAGAAGCCAGAGGAAAACTCATTTTATCTATAAATAAAATGAAAGATATGGTCTTTCATGAAGACCATTCTTTTATGAAGATAAGAACTACATTTGACTTCTCAGAATCTGTGAAAGAAGAGAATGGAGAGAAAAAAAGTGTTAGGAGAAAAAAAAATTCATCAACTTAGATTTCTGTATACTGTATTCTGTGAAATTATCCTTTAAAAGGAAGTAGAAATAGTTTCTCAAACAAAAACTGAGGGAATTTGTTGCCAGTAGAAATGTCTTGTAGAGGTCATGATCTCAGAGTCCTGGGATCCAGCCCAGGCAGGGGGTGCCTGCTTCCCCCCCTCTCTCTGCCTGTTTCTCTACCTATATGTGATGTCTGTCTCTGTCAAATAAATAAATAAAATCTAAAAAAAAAAAAAGAAAAAAGAAATGTCTTGTAGGAAATGTTAAAAGAAATTCTTCAGAGACATGGAAAATGATTGTCAGATATTCAGATATATATGAAGATTACTGGCTAAGAAATAAAGTAAGAAAAAAGGTTCATTTTTCTTATCCTTAATTGACCTAACAGGTAACGGTTTGTTTAAAGTAATAATGTCAATAATATATTTGATTGTGTATGATTATGTATGTATTATGTGTGTATTTAATTATGTCTGCTATATATTGTATACTTTATTTATCTACTTATTTTATTTATGCCACACACACATACATACTTACATATAAGCGAAATGAGAACAACAATGATACAAGGGATGGGAGGGAGGAATTGGCAATATTTTGTTTTTACATGGTGCCTGCCGTACCTGTGAAGTGGCAAAGTGTTATTTGAAATGGGACTTGGATTAGTTATGATGCATATTGAAAAATATACAGTAACAATTTTAAAAGCTTAAAAAGAAGCATAATTGATGTGCTAGAAAGGAGAGAAATGGATCAAATGAAATACTCAGTTAAAACCACAAAAGCCTGGGCACCTGGGTGGATCAGTTAAGCCTCTGCCTTAGGCTCAGGTCATGATCTCAGAGTCCTGCTTCTCCCTCTCCCTCTGCCTGCTGCTCCTCCTGTTTCAAAAAAATAAATAAAATCTTTTAAAAAATAAAAATAAAACCACAAAAAGTAGAAAAAATATTTCTAAACACTTAATGTCTTACTTGGGTTCAGATGGGTCTGAATTAATTGATTTTTCAATACTATAAGTGAAACTCTGACCCTTTAAAAAATGATAAAAGTAGAATGGAATTTACAAAAAATATTAGACCATACAATGGTGTATATGGAAAAAGTTAATAGTTTCCCACTCATACTCTTTTTAGCCAGCTCTACCTCAGTATTGGATCAAACTATGCATGGCTTCTATAGCTTGATTTTTAAAAATTGAACATATTCTTGTATATCAGTGCATGTAAATCTAGACCATTCTTTCTTATGATTACCTGGCCTTTCATAATATGCAGACTCTGTCATTTGTTTAATCACCACCCTGTAAATGAGTTTTTAGATTCATAAAGAACCTTTTATTTGACTGTGGAAGTGGGAAGAAGGATGGAGAGAGCAGGCTTGGCAGGAATTATGTACATGAATCAAGTAATTAGAGAGAGATTAAATAAATTAATTAAATATTAATTAAGGATTAAGAAACAAGGATTAAAGAAACAAGACTGATGGTGAGGTAGGAGGAGTTGTGGAAAGTACCATGTTGGAGTGAGTTTGTTTGGGCATGATATTTGGGACAAGACTACTGCATTTTGAAACAATACCACCTACCTGTTTATGATGATGTTGTGATAAAATCATGTAATGTATATTCAAATACTTAACAACCTGTAAGATGTACTACACAAATCATTAACTACTCTTATTACCTTGCACCTGTGGAGTAACTGGAGGTATTACAGTTAGCAATATGTCTAGAAAGCAAAACATAACAGCAATTAGTCATTCTATCCTTTCCATTAATTTTTAAAAGTTATGTTTAATTATATATTTATATAAATGATTATTATATTATATAGATTTTATATAATCAGTTGCATTTCTATACACTAATAATAACTATCAAAAAGAGTAAGAAAACAATCTCATTTACAACTTCAACAAAAAGAATAAAATACCTAGGAATAAATTTAACCAAAAAGTGAAAGAGCTAGGGTGCCTGGGTGGCTCAGTTGGTTAAGTGACTGCCTTCAGCTCAGGTCATGATCCTGGAGTCCTGAGATTGAGTCCTGCATTAGGTTCCCTGCTTGGCAGGGAGTCTGCTTCCCCTTCTGACTCTTCCTCTTCTCACGCTTTCTCTCTCTCATTCTTCCTTTCAGATAAATAAATAAATGAATAAATAAATAAATAAATAAATAAATAAATAAATAAAATCTTTTTTTTAAAAAGTGAAAGAGCTACACACTGAAAACTGTAAGATACTGATGAAAGAAATTAAAGAAGACACAAATAAATGGAAAGATATTCTGTCATGGATTAGAAGAATTAATGTTGTTAAAATGTCCATATTCCACAAAGCAATGTACAGATCCAATGCAATCTTTATCAAAATTCCAATGGCATATTTTATAGAGAAAGGAAGATATTCTAAAATTGTATGGAAACACAAAAATCCTGAGTAGCCAGAGCAATCTTGAGGAGAAAGGAATAAACTAGAGGCATCATATTTCCTAATTTGAAATTATAATTCAAAGTTATAGTAATCAAAACAGTATGGTTTTGGCATAAAAACAGACACATAGATCAATGGAACAGAGTAGAGAGCCCAGAAATCAACTCATCATTATATGGTCCATTAATGTATGACAAAATGGTCAAGGGTCAATACACTGGGGAAAGGATAATATCTTCAATAGACTGGTTGGGAAAAATGGAGAGCCACATGCATATGAATGAAACTGGACCACCATCTTACATGATATACAAAAATCAACTCAAAATGACTAAAAGACATGAATGTCAGTTCTGAAACTTTAAAACTCCGGGAAGAAAACAGAGGGTAAGCTCTCAGACTTTGGTCTTGACAATGATATTTTGAATATGACACCAAAAGCACAGACAAGAAAGCACAAGGAAACAAGTGGGGCTACAGCAAACTAAAAAGCTTCTGACACAATGAAAACATCAACAAAATGAAAAAGCAACTTATGGAATGGGAAGAATATTTGGGAGTCATATATCTGATAAAGGACTAATATTCAAAAATTTTAAGAACTCATATACCTCAATAGAAAAAAACCTATACATGCTGATTAAAAATTGGGCAGAATATCTGAACAGATGTTTTTCCAAAGAAGACATACAGATGGACTACAGGTACACTTAAAAGTGCTTAACATCAGTAAAGATCAGGGAAATGCAAACTAAAACCATAATAACACATCATCTCATATCTATTAGAATGAGGATCTTGGAAAGTCATGAGGTAAAATGTGTTGGTAAGGATGTGGAGAAAAAGAAACTCTTGTGTTCTACCGGTAGGAATGGAAATTGGTATAGCCACTATGGAAAACAGTCTGGAGATTCCTCAAAAAATTAAAGATGGAATATAATCCAGCAATTCCATTTCTGGGTATATATTCCAAAATGAAATACCTATCTCAAGGAAATGTTCATTGCAGCATTATTTAAAAAAAAAAAAAAGACATAGAAACCACCTAAGAGTCCTTTTATAAATGAATGTATGAAAAGCCAATATATATTACAGATATATTAAATATATGTATACACATATGTACAACACAATGCAATATTATGCAGGCTTAAATAAGGAGAAAATCCTGCCATCTGTGAGAATATGGATGGAGCTTGAAGACATTATGCTAAGTGAAATAATTCAGAGAAAGGTGAATACTACATGATTTTACTTATGGGAAATATAAAGTAATACAAATCTCAATTCACAGAAACAGAGAACAGATTGGTGGTTGCCAGAGTTGCGGGTTAGAGTAATGGGTAAAAAGGGTGAAATTCACTGAAAGGTACAAACTTCCAGTTACAAGATGAATAAATTCTGGGGCTGTAATGTACAGTATGGTGACTGTAGTTAATAATACTATTGTATATTTGAAAGTTGCTCAGAGACTAAGTCTTAAAAGTTCTCATCACAAGAAAAAATTGTAACCATGTGTGGTGGTGGACATTAACTAAACTTACTGTGGCAACCATTTCACAATGTATACATAAATCATTTTGGTACATCTAAAACCAATACAGTGCTGTATGTCAATTATTTCTCAATTAAAAAAATAAACTTCCCTGGTACCCCGACCAGGTGGTGGGTATTATAGAGGGCACGGATTGCGTGGAGCACTGGGTGTGGTGCAAAAATAATGAATACTGTTATGCTGAAAATAAATTTAAAAAATTTTAACTAAAATAAATAAATAAATAAATAAACTTCCCTCAGTGTGGCTGCACAGATATAACTTTTGTGATTTAAAAACAAATGGCTCTAAAAACCAAAGCTGTATGTATCAGGCGATATCAAAAATTATTTGCATTTTCCCTGATGACTTATCATGTGAAGAATATTTTCATAGGCTTAGTTGCTACCTGAATATTGTCTTTGGTGAGGTGTATGCTAAGGTCTTTGGCTTATTCTTTTTAAATATTTATTTATTTGAGAGAGAGAGAGTGCACATGTGCGTGCACTTAAGTTGGGGGAGAGAGGCAAAAGGGGAGGGAGACAATCTCAAGCAGGCTTCCCACTGAGCACAGAGCACCATGCAGGGCTCAATTCCACGACATTGAGACCGTGACCTGAGCTGAGATCAAGAGTCAACGCTCAACTGACCAAACCAACCAGGGGCCCCGTCTTTGGTCTATTTTTTAATTGAGTTGTTTGTTTTCTTATTGTTAAGTCTTCAAAGTTCTTTGTATATTTTGGATAATAGTCCTTTTCCAGAAGTGTCTTTTTGCAAATATTATTTCTCAGCCTATGGCTTATCTTCTACTTTTCTTGATATTTTCTGTTATGGAACAGAAGTTTTTAATTTTAGTGAAGTTAAAATTATTAACTGTAATCATTTCTTTCATGGATTATGCCTTTGGTACTCATTATTGCACTTTAAATGACAGATTATATATTGGTACCACACTTCATTATGCTACTTTTCGCATATTTTCAACTATGAATTAAAAAAAAATAAAGATTTTCTAATAATATCTTATTAATCCTTAAGAAAAAGATTATTGATTTTTGACTATTTTGCTTTAAAGAAAGTATTCCTGTAACTACTGAATGGCATGAAAATTTTATTTCATACTTCACTCTAATAAAAACAGAAATTCTGAAGGGGTACTAAGGTTGTGATCCATTATTCAAGACTATCATATAAATTTATGGTGTAGAACTTAATTATGTTAAAAGCATACAAATAGCTCCTGTAATAGCCTAGCTTTGTGATAATCATGGAGAGCATCCTTATAAAAGTAATCATAAAGGGAAGTTATTGTCATATGTTCACTTATATAACTTGTTTTCTAATACGTTTTTTTGAAATAAGTAAAAAATCTTAACTGAGTTGCTTCACACACTTTTAAAATTTATCCTTCTGACAGGTCTTGTGAAGAAACTACTATGTAGTTTAAGTATTGCTTTCACTTCTCATTCTTAAGGTTGAAATAATGTTTTCTGGAAATAAATTAGGGCTCAATAGGAAAACTAAGTTTGGCTGTGCTTTCTAAATCTTTAGCATCAAGAGACCAATTACTACAGAACCCTGACAATATGGAACTGGTTACTGCCTGTGATCAAAGCTTGTCTTGTAGATTTTAAATTTTGTTTGCAAGCTTTTTTTCCCAAATAAACATGAAAATATGTGGTTCAGTATGTATCACATTAAATGTTGTAAAATTCTCTATAGAGGTTAGGATTGCAACCAAAGCAAAGGTTAAGGTAATATCTGGAAGATAATCTATTTTCCTCCTCAACCCAGTGAAACTGTTCTTGTTAAGATAAATGATCTTCATGCTGGTAGATCCAGTGATTAATCTATAGTTTCATCTCCCTTGAGTTCTTTGTAGTGTTTGTATCCTTTATTCTGGAAACTTTCTTCATGTGGAGCATACTATTCTTCTGGTTTTTCTCCTGCCACACACTCTCCAGATCTTTTCAGTACTTTCAATTTTTTAAAACTTGTACTCTACATGTTTCTACTATCTATCCATCTATCATTTTACTTCTCTGCTTTACTCAAAGTCTACTGATTAAAATGTCAACTTCATCTGGAAAACACCTATACTGTGACATATAGGGCTAGTGTTTTATCAGGTATTGGGATACTATAGTCCAGCCAAGTGGACACAAAAAATTAACCATCCAATACATCTATATACCTGTACCTACCCCCAAATCCCTTTCCTTGTCCATGATAA
The DNA here is from genome assembly GCF_022355385.1 of Mustela nigripes. Taxonomy (NCBI): domain Eukaryota; kingdom Metazoa; phylum Chordata; class Mammalia; order Carnivora; family Mustelidae; genus Mustela; species Mustela nigripes. The sequence goes on along the minus strand of NC_081557.1, from coordinate 146,300,091 downwards.
GACTTTCATTCCATAAATATTGGAGTTATTCTTGAACCCCTATTTCTGTCACACTCAACATCCAGACAAAACTTTGGCTTTACTTCCACATTATGTCCTGCATGGAGTGATGCATACGTTGCCATGAGAAGAGCTTGTACCACCATCATCTCTTGCCTGCAGACTATAATAACACTTACTGGCCTCCTTGTTTCTCCTCTTGTTTCTCTCTAAAGGCTATTTTGCAAACAGTAGGCACTGTGATTCTAAAGGCAATGAAATGCTGACTCTGTTCATCTTCATTTCAATCTTCTGAAATAAAATGAGAATTTTTGTTCTAGGCATATCCTTACATAGCCTGGTCCCTGCTGGCTCCTCTGATCTCTCATGTTCTCCATCCCTGTGAGCCTCCTTGCCATATCTTGGAAGTGCCAACGTGTACTCCTGTACTCGTCTCAAAACCCTTGCATCTGCTATTGTTGGTGCCTTGACTTCTCTTCCCAGATGCTCACGTGGCTTGTCCTCTCACCACATCAGGCCTGACTACCCCGTCTAACATAGTATTCCATGATGATTGCTTCTGATCTTCCTCGTCTTCTTGTTTCTTTCCTTCCCATTCTTCCTTTCATTTTCCTTAGGGGAATTCCCTTGGTGTCATGGAACTGACAGATGTCTCCAGTCCCTGGAATGCCTTTTAAAATGACTGTTATATAGAAGTGAGTAGTGTGAACCCCAAACCACCTACGATTTTACTTTTCTTTCCAGAGCTCTTATTTCTATTTGATGTTATTGAATATAATTCTATATTTACTTATTTTTGTCTGTCTTCCTCACTAGGATGTAAGCTCCACGAAGTCGGACTTCCATCTGTCTTTACCTTCGTGTCCTCGGAGCAGAGAAGACTGTTTGCACAATCCGTGCTAGAAACTGAATGGGTATTAGAGCTATGTCCTGAAACATCCCCTTTGGCAGTGATTGTACATTGATCAGTGGCTGATCAGGCCATGGAGTAATAAAATCCTTTAAAAAACTCAAAGCTGTAATAATGTACTACATGTTGGTTAATTGAATTTAAACAAACGAACAATAAAAGCTAAATTTTCATTAGGAAGAGACACTTCAAGGGAAAAAGTCTACAAATAATCCTCCAGTTGTTCATTCATGCAACACATTTCTTTTTGCCCACTTGTTATCTGAAAAGTCCTGTTATGGATATTGCACTAAGAAGGAAGAAAGAAGATAAATAAGGAATTGATGGCAAGTAAAAATTCTATGTGTATAATTGTGGGTAGCAGCAAAAGTCTAGAATCCCAAATAGTCTTAAAACTTTCATTTTTACCCTTACTAAGTCTTTAAACTAGACCCCCCAAATAAATAAATAAATAAATAAAAACATTTTCTTTTGTAGGTAAGCATAATTATTTTCACAAACTCCCGAGTTCATTTGGGCCTGTCTGCCTATAGTTCTGGTAAAAGTTCTATTTCAGTTTTGCTATAATGAGGAGCAGAGGAAAAGTGTCAGTAGCTAAAGGAAGATAGGGTCAAAGCATCTAAAAGAATGGGTTAACTATGGTAGTATATTTGACGCTGGTGGGAATCCTAAGAAATTTAGCTCTTAAGCACCGTAAGCTTTCATCTCACTTATTTGGGGATATACACTGGGTTGCAGTGGATCTTTCTCCAACCAATATCTCCCTTTTTGTCTGATGGTTTTGAGCTGAGAGGGGTTACTCAGTCCAGTCCCCTGTGTTTTACAGATAAGAAAGCCAAGATGCAAAGAAAGCATATACCATCTCCTTTCTAGACTGTTCCTGTCCGTTCCTAACCAGGTTTTTCACACCCTCTGTGCTTCCAAGTCATTCCACAAACTGAAGCCAGTGATTTTTCACAAAATGCAGGTCTGGGATTGGTCTGCTCCTACTGCCAATCTCTTTGCCCCTGGGGCCCGGGGTTTAGATTTCAAGTTCCATTAAATTTAATTGATATGTGATTTGGTTTTTTTGTTATTTATAAAAAGAAAGTTATGGATTAAGTTGGTACGTGCTACTTTATTTGAAAAGAAAAAAAATAAATATGGTGCTTCTCACAGGTTCTAGAAAATTGCTGTACTTGAAAATCACCCAGAAAACTTTTTAGAAGTCCCAGTGCCTGATCCCAAAGTCACCATCGGATCTGGCCCCTGCCGACCTTCTCAATCTCCTCTTCGACCCTCACCGTAGCTCCCTGTACGTAGTCGCCAGACTTCTTTCTCTTCCCAGAACATACCATGCTCCTTCCTGGCTCAGGGTCTTTGCATTTGTTGGTTAGCTCTGTCGGGAATTTTCTTCCCTCCTGATTGTATATGTAATCCTGATTTTCTCTTCAAAAACGTCTCTTATTATTTACTTAGTTAGCTTTTCTTGACCCAGCTGATTACATGAGGACCCTTTGTTACATGCTTTCCAGGACTGTTGACTGTCTTTCAGTGCAACCCAGTGTGTAATTAATTGTGTGCTTCCTTGCCAGGTGATTAATGTTCCTTTTTCCCACAGGACTGAGATCTACATAAGCATAGAGTCAGACACTGGTTTTTGTTTGTTTGTTTGTTTGTTTGTTTTTCTTTTTTGGTACTTAAACAGTGCTTAGAAGAATTGCTTTTTAAGCATTTCATAAATTTTTGTCAGGTGAATGAATGGATAATGAATTGCCATGGAGAAGTTTGAGTAGTTTCTGCTGGACCGATTAGACATAAAAGAAATCATTTATGTGATAATTATTTCCCCGTGAACCTTCGTTTTTCTCCTTTCTTTTCAAGTCTCATAATTTTCCTAGAATATTTGCAAGAGTACTGACTATTTATTACTAGGCACAAATGTCCAATGATGAGAGATACTTAAAAAGAATTTCAACATTTTAAAAAACCCAATTTTTACTTTGCTTTGTTAAAGTTCATTTATACTCAAGGCTTAGAGCAAATATTTCAGTTTGCATTTCCTTTGAGAATAATGATATATTTTGTTGTGCAAATTTATTTTTTATTATGGTGTGCAATTAATTCCCATATTCTTCTATTTTCTACTCATTTGTCTAATATGTGTTTTGCTCTTACATTAATTAATGTGTCAATATTTCAGAAAAAAATGACATTCTCACTGCAGATACATGTTACACATTAGTGTATATCACTAGATGTTATCTTGAGCATCTTCCCAGGGTTGTTACCTCTTATTCCCTTTGCTTTTGATTTATTATTTGTTTGGTGGCTTTTCTTGCTTGAGTCACATTCTGCAGCTGGGTTTCATGCATTTGTTAAACCCCTGGGTATAAGGAGATATTAAATTTCATTGGGTGGAAGAATTTATTTTTGCTAGTGCCAACTAACTTCAGTCCTTTACTCCAGTATAAAACATTCTTTAAGCAAATGGTTGTTTTGATCCCATTTGTAGCTAGTATTCCTAGAATTTTTTTTATTATTTTCATTAACATATATTTGTATTATTTGTCCAAGTAGTAGTAATAGTAGTAGTAGTAATATTCCCAATATTGAGGGTGGATGAAATGAGACTATATTCCACAGTGTGGGGAGAATATACCTGCTGGTCAGTAAAGTTGACCTTTTTCTTTTTGTATGACACCTGATGAAGCCCAAGCCCACAGAAACCCATATAAATACACCATCAGAGCTGGAGCCCCACGTCTTTGACCTCTATTTTCCTATTCTACTATATTTCATTAAGTAATTAAAATTTTTTGCTTTAAAGGAAAATTAAATTATAGAATAGGTTGATAAGTGCTATGTTGGTTGAATAGAAGAAAAAAAACCTTGAATGATATATTGATTTTCTTTCCTTTTTTTTGTCATGTAATTTTTTCATTTTATGTCTTTTCAGTGTTCCAGCATTCATTGTTTAAGCACCACACCCAGTGCTCCATGCAATACGTGATTTTCAATGATGCTTAAAACTTGTTGCACATTAGAATTGTCTGAGAAGCTTTTAAAAAAATCTTAATGCACAGGCTGTATTCCATTCCAATTAAATCACTATATTTGAGGCATGAATATTTTTTATTACTTTGTATGTGGTTTCAAACACAAGATTTGCTGAAATTCTCCTGAGATTCTCCAGACTGCCTCTAAGATCATTTTTCAAGGTATGCTCTTTTGTTAACACATCAGGTATCATGGAGAATGTATTTTTTAAGTGTCTCTTTTGGGTTTATTTTCTGTAATTTTCCCTTCTCTTTATAGAGAAATATAAGCCAGCTCTCACATTAGTGACCTCATCACCATCACTAACTTCAATGCAGCTGTATAGCAAAGAGGTCAATGGCTTGTTTATTACTGTGCATCTCTACATTTTTTTTAAAGATTTATTTATTTATTTATTAGACAGAGAGAGAGAGATCACAAGTAGGCAGAGAGGCAGGCAGAGAGAGAGGAGGAAGCACGCTCCCCGCTGAACAGAGAGCCGGATGTGGGACTCGATTCCAGGACACTGAGATCATGACCTGAGCTGAAGGCAGAGGCTTAACCCACCAAGCCACTCAGGCACCCTCTACATGCTTTTTTCTAATGAGTCCTGCAAATATATCACAGAAGTTCTCTTCTTTCAATAAGGGCATGTTATCCATGTTTAATTCAACAGGCTTTAATTATCTTTGGTTTAATTCCTCAATTAACTTTGTCCCTCTGGTATAAATCCAGGCATCCTGGACCAGGAGTGACAGTCTTCCCAGGAGATGGCATTGCCCTTTGCGTGTTTAGCCTAAGATCTGTGTGGTAATATGCCTTGATATTTTAGGAACATGAGGGTGATGATTGGGAGGAGTCCAGTTTGGACTTCTTGGTTAATTAAAATAGTAACAGGGCTTTTGATTTTGCGATTTTTTCCCCACACACACATCAGGATTTCCTATAAGCGATTGGGAACTGTCAGCATTGTCAATGCATCACTGTTTTATCTCTGCCATTTTCTGTATTTTCATATAGGATCAAGCAGGGTCTGCAAGCAGTTACTTCATTTATATTACCACATTTTATTATATTTTTATTACATCATATTAGCATACATTATTTTATTATTTACTAGTTGAGGTTCTGAGGAAATGATCTGCACATTTTTTTCCATAGTAGAAGAATGTCATGGTTTTACACTTCAAGTATTTACTACCCAAAGTCAGTATCCAGATTGTAGTGGTTATGTAGTTGTTAATCCTTCTACCCCTCCAAGAGTTCTTAGTTTAACCTTTAATTTTTTAATAGATGTCCTCAGTCTGACTTATTCACTATCATAATAGAAATGAATGCAGTTGTGTTCTCTGTAAAAAAAACAAACAAACAAATAAACACTCTTTGATAACCTGTTATTTAAAATATCTTAAAATGGTTAATTATTCATTATTTCTACATCTTTTAAATTAATATGTATTTATATTTATTATATAACCCTGGTTGTTAAAGAGAACTTGTAAAACAGATAACCTTAAAGGAAAAATCAAATCCTACTGGGCAGATGTAAGCTAGTTGAGATTATTTTATTTTAACTGTACATAAACATAATTATACATACCAAAATAATTTTCTGCATACTGTGTTATAGGCTGTCTTATTCATATTTAACATATCGTGTATTGTGAATACTTTTTATCTTTTATAACATATTTAGTGACTATATGATATTCCACTGTGTGGGTATACTATTATTTATTTAAGTAATATTCTTACTAGGCATCGAGTTGGCTCCTGATATTTTTTGTATTATCAGTAATCCTCTAATAAATATCCTTGTTTATAACTTTATTTATTTATTTATTTATTTATTTATTTATCTGGGGGAGAGAACAGGGAGAGGGGCAGAGAGAGAGGGAGAGAGAGAATCTTCAAGCAGACTCCCTGCTGAATGCAGAGCCTGACTTGGGGCTCGATCCCAGGATCCGAGATCATGACCTGAGTCAAACCAAGAGTCAGCCACTTAACCAACTGAGCCACCCAGGTGCCCAAGTTCTTCCATTTTTAATGAGCTCTCTTGACTCTTTTCTCTCTCTACAGATCTACCCCTGGTCTTTTGTCTTTCTGTTTCACATTTCTTAAAAGTTTATTCTATACTTTTGAAATTTTCATTTACTTTTCAACTCATAGCTCCCTGACTACAACTCCTGCCTCCCAGCTGAAACTGTTTCCTGTAAGGTCATGGTCAACTGCTTTGCGATCACCATATTGGGGTATATAGGTTCAGTTCTACAGAATTTGGAGGTGAGTTACCACACCTAAGAGTTCTGAAGAGCACAATTTCTACAACTAGACCTAGTGAAATGGTCTACCGAATTGCCAAGGGTAGTGCAGTCTTTCTAGCCTAACCCTTACTGGCCTTGGTTTTGATCACTGCCAAGCACATCCATTTACTATTCCTATGGCTTCATTATTCTACTCTCTCATTCTATCCATCTCTCATTTTTGGTGTTCTCTGGGATTTGGTCACTGGCCCACTTCTCTTCTCTTTCCATCTATTCTCCTTGGAATAGCTCTTCTGTATGCTACCTATGCCTTTAGGTACCCTTAGCCTTAGCTACATAAGAATAGGTGGGATATAGCATATAGTTGAGATGTCCCGGGAATATATAGCTGGAGTGAGAAGTGGGCTGTGTTAGTCAGCTCTGACTGCCATAATAAGATACTAGACAGCTTAACAAACAGAAATTTATTTCCTCACAGTTCTGGAGGCTGGGAAGTCCAAGATCAAAGTGCTGGTCAATTTATCTCCTGGTTAAAGCTCTTTCCCTGGCTTGTGGATGGCCAACTTCTTGGTATCCTTCCACTGGAAAGAGAGAGAGCAAACTTTTTGGTATCTCTTCTTTTAAGGACACTAATCCATTTATATCAGGGACCTACACTTCTGACCTCATATAACATTAATTAATTCCTTATAGATTCTATCTCCAAATACAGTCATACTGGGCGAAATTTTGGGAGGACACAAATAAGTCCATATCATGGTCCAGTGACCAAATTCTGGAGTGCACCTGGATCTTCATGATGTTCCAATTTGAAACTCAGCTATCTGCTGGTCACCTACAGCTGGAAATCCCACAGGCATCTCATAGTCTATACAACCTAAACTAAAAACAGCTCTTCATCATTCTTTCAAGATAAATCCTGGCAGAATCTCTGACCCATATTTCTCCTTCATCTCCACATCAAGCTGAGCTGATTTTACTTCCCTCATTATTTTGAATATATCTTCTTTGAATATGTCTTTGTTGGTGTCCTCATCATTTCTTCCCTGACTCAATGTGAAAATTACTTTACTGGTTTTCTGCTCCCCATCTCACCCCTGCCAGACTGATACATAAAATTGTGATTTTTTCCATCACTCATATTATAAATCTCAAACTCTGTCATGTTGCATAAAAGGCTTCCCTTGTGTTTTTTTTTTTAAGATTTTATTTATATATTTGACAGAGAGAGATCACAAGTAGGCAGAGAGGCAGGCAGAGAGAGAGGAAGAAGCAGGCTCCCTGCTGAGCAGAGAGCCCAATGCGGGGTTCGATCCCAGGACCCTGGGATCATGAACTGAGCAGAGGCAGAGGCTTTAACCCACTGAGCCACCCAGGCACCCTGACTTCCATTATCTTATACTACAATCTTATCTAGTCTAACGGTTCTTAAGATTTTATGTTCATAATAAACTCTTCTTGGAGCTTGATAAAATATAGATGCTCATTACCAATCCCCTAGATCTTCATGTGATAGAGCTGTATTAGGCCATAAGAGTCTGTAATTTTATCAAGATCCTCAGGTGACTCTGATACATGTGATTCCTCCACATTAAGCCTCATAGACCTTCTTTTTTTTTTTTTTTTTTCCATATTTTTGGCCCTGGGAACACATTCATTGTTACATTTGCCACATTGTAATTATCTTTTATGTGTTGATCTCCTATATTGGGTCACAATGAGACTTAATGTGGTCCCAAAGACACAACGAGGAATGAAATCAGAGATCTCTGACTGGCATAACAAGAGTGTCTGCCCATGGAAGTGGGTACACCCTTGAATAATGACCCCTTTGGTCTGGTTGCATAAAGGCCACTGTGCATCTCAGAGTCCAGTCAGAAAACATAAAACATCTTAGGTATTGCAAATACAGGGGATACCATACAGAGAATGGATTACACAGATGTTGAAAGGCTGAAAGAGGAAAGCAACAACAACAACAACAATAAACACTAAGAAGAAGCTACCATTCCTAGGATTGAGTTAACCTAGGGCTCACAATGACAAAAAAGCAGTTACAACCCTGTACCTAGGCTGACACAAGAGTTAACAGAAACTAGAAGGTTGGACAGCACTGCTTAGAAGGTACTTAGACTTCAAACGAGGCCCGCTGGATGCCGAGGATTTGAAAAGAGGCTAGTGTCTGGCTTTTGTTGTTGAAATGAAGTTAACGGGAACTGGAACACAGGAAGTGAGTTTCTTCTTCCCAACCCTGCCCTCCAATAAAACCAGCTGTCAGGGGAGTCTGAGAGATGTAGTTGGCAAACCCAAGCCCCACATCACAGAGCAGAATCTGAAAGGGGAGGGGTAGGGTCTGAGGACCAAACAACAGACAAAAAAGAGTATGGTCAGCTAGCTGGTAAGTGCTTCATCCCCTGGCCTGGAGGTTTCTCCATGAAAACCAAATGTCAGGAGCATCTCCCTGAGAAACATGGGAGTCTCTGGGGAGCCACAGCCTCTCACACTGTGTGAACTGGGTATTATCACCAATTCACAGATGAGGAACCTGAGGCACAGAGAGGTGAAGCTCACGCATTACAGCATAGAATTAGGACCTCACACCTGGATGTCTCAGCCCTTCAACACCAAAGCATTCCATCTCAGTCAGCTGCTTCGACTGCACAAGTTCCCCTTCTCCTGATCAGACTGCTTTCTTGCAGGATAGACTTCAGTGAAACACATGGTAGGGTCTCAACACAGTATAGACTTGAAATGTCATTTGTTATATGTCATAATTCCAAACAAGAGTCTTTTTTTTTTTTTTTTTTTTTTTAAGAGGTGCCTGGGTGGCTCAGTTGGCTAAGCGTCCAACTCTTGATTTCACTCAGGATATGATCTCAGGGCCATGAGATGGAGCCCCGAATCTGGCTGTACACTCAAATGCAGAGTCTGAGATTCTCTTCTTCTCTCTCTGCCCCTCCCCACAAGTACATATGTGCACGTACATGTGTGCTCTCTCTAAAATAAATAAATAAAATCTTAAAACATCTTTTTTTAGTAATTCTGTTATTATTATTTTTAAAATGTTTATTGAGGTAAAATTGGCCTGCAACACTATACTAGTTTCATGTATATGATGTAATCGATCATTCCATATCTGTATGTATTGCAAAATGCTCACCACAGTAAGTCTAGTCAACATTTGTCACCATACATGGTTACACATCTCTTTTCTTGTGATGAGGACTTTTAAAATGTACTCCCTGAGCAACCTTCAGTATGCAGCACAGTATCATTTTCTATTGTCAGCATATAGTACATTATATCCATGGGATATTTACTTTATAACGAGAAATGCATGGCTTTTGACTCCCTTCACCTTAACAAGAGTATTTAATCTAAATGTGTTTAACACTAAAATAAAAATTTTAGTTCTCAGTCTCAACACTTATCATACTTTCTTTTCAGGTAATCATTTGCTATTATAGACTGAGTTCTTTGTTTGAAGGAAAACACAAACTTTTTCTGTGGGGATTTGAAAGTGCAATGTTTTAAGAAAGAATAATGATATTCACCATAATAAACATTTAGAGGGATAAAGTTTTTTAGAAAATTCTGTTTTTTGGTTTTGGCTTTTTTGTTTTTGTTTTTTTAAAGAAAATTCTAGGTAAATAATACCTATTTTTTAGCTAGCACTAATTATCGGAGTACAGCAGTTTAGAAGAAGCACTGTACTGGGATTCAGAAATCTGGTGTTAGTTCTAATTCTCCCGCTTTGCAGCTCTGTCTGCAAAGTGTGTGAACATCTCCATGCTCTCACTCTCAACTATAGCCTGAAAATCATACTCTGAGAAACAAACTGGGGGTTTTGGAGGTGGGGGTGGGTTGAGCCTGATGGTGGTTATTGTGAAGGGCATGTATTGCATGGAGCACTGGGTATGGTGCACAAACAATGAATTTTGGAATACTGAAAATAAAATAAAATAAAATAAAATAAACTATATAGTATTGTTTTTAGAATCAAAGATTATGAGATTGATTTAAGTAATCTTTAAGATGGCCTTTCCAGCTCTCAGAGTCTATAAGGTATACCTAAAAGTACTTTATATTTCAATCTATAAAGACCTACTCAAATGGAAAGACTTATAAGATAAAATGAGACATTGTGGTATTTAAATCATTGCAGTGTCCTGTCTTTAACTTTTTTTTTATATTGACATAACATTATATTAATTTTCAGACATATGAGGTAATAATTTGAATGTGTGTCTATTGCAAACATTCTGTCCCGGACTTCATATGAACAAAAATACTTTATTTTAATTTTAAGACAGAGTTAAAGGGATTAAGTGTACCCGATCCAAGATAATAACAATTATTTAAGAGGAAGTTATAATTTATTTGAAAAGGATTTTTGTTCATTGCATGTTCCCCAGTCCCCTTTATATTAGCTTCGTTTGAAATTACTCCTTGGATTTGGTACACTTGACACATTGAATAAAGATGAAAAAGGCAGAAAGAATGCCTTGTCCCCATCATGCTAATGTGCTTTCAAGCAGGTAATGACTAACTGGCACACGGCGTCCTGCAGGAACCACACATAGTGCTTGTAGCCGTATTCCCAAATTCCACTCAGGAAGTGGGAAAGTGGTTCTTCAGTTGCCAGAGGAAGCACAAACAATGCTGTTCCTGTTGCGTTAGGTAGTAAGATAAAAGAAGAAAAGGGATTTCAAAGACTGAATTCTAACGTTATTTTTGCATTAAAAAATATATATGTATATTTATATAATTTCCTGTAGGTTTACTTAGAGTCTGAGGCCCTGAAGAGTTTGAGTGGCACTGGCAGATGCATGGGAGATGATCTAGGTGGTTGCTTGGGTTTGTCAGATGATTCTGTTATCAAGGAGAAAGCTGGAGATGAAAAGCAGATGGTGCGGATGGGAAACCTCCAGAAAATTTAATGTCACTACCCAGTAAAAAGAATTCTGAAGGTTAAGCACTTGAAGATTGGAGGCCTAACTTGTTAAAGTTATGTTCACTCCTTGACTTATTTTCAATATGTTCTGTGTACAAACTCCAGAATCCCTACAGTGGGCATGGGAGTCAGCCGACATGGACAGAGCGTCAGATACTGAGGAGAGAACGAACACAATGGTGAGAGATTAGGGGACCACTATGTGTGAGAAATGGAGGGCAGGTGGGCTGTGAAGGGAAGAAGTTAGAGAAACTTGGGGGCAAGAGGGTCCCAGTTTGAACCACTGGTTGGGCTTTAAACAGCAAGAGCAGGCCCACCACAGAGAGAGGAGCACAGGCACCAGCATTTGCCTCTTACTCACTGGTGCTCAGGTCCTGGCAAAGTTACTTCCTTTTCAATGCTCCACTTCCCCATTGTAAATGGGAATAATTATGAGGTATGGGATTTAAATGTCAGAACATATGCAAAACCTTCTTTTAGAACATAGACAACTGTAAATAGAAGATAAAATAGTTGCATTGATTGCTTTTATTCATAATAAAAGGCAGAATTAGGTCAACAGATAGAATTTACAGGGCGATTTTGGTTCAGTATAAAAACTATGACAATGATGAACTTGACCTAAATCTACCTGACTGCATCTACAACTTCCTAAATGAAACAAAGTAAACAGCATGTGCACATTTGTCTCTCTCTATATTTGTAAATATCCATCAACACATATCTTTTCAGGGCCTATTATGTTAAGGAAGTATAGAGTATGTAATATGTAGCATTAAAAATTAGGGTTCATGCTCTCAAAAATTTACTAATCCTGGAACATCCTGAAAATTTAGTAAAAACAGCATTTCCACAAGAACATAGCAACATCTATACAACAATTCAACAAGTTAAAATTTTTTTGTAAACCTATCTTCTAAGACACCAGGGCTTGGGTTGAGCCATCAGGATCAATAACATTTTAATTTATATAAGAAAAAACAGAAAAGTTCAGATTTCAATGACACAACTATAAAAAACCCTTTCTATATTTTGTGTAATCCAGGGGTCTCACTGTCTAAGACTCTGAAAATTGATCCTTTATCCATCTCCTCAAACATTTAAAGAAAAAAAGAAATCCATAGAGTTTTTTTCAATGAAAATGATCTTGAGTAGTCAGTATCAGTGTTATATTAATTTTCTCTCTTCTTAAATATATTTCCCTTAGGGCAGAATCAAATGTCAATGAACCCTACTCTCAAAAGGGAAATTTATACTTTTTCTAAATTATTTATCTTGGGTGCCTGGGTGGCTCAGTGGGTTAAGCCGCTGCCTTCGGCTCAGGTCATGATCTCAGGGTCCTGGGATCGAGTCCCGCATTGGGCTCTCTGCTCAGCAGGGAGCCTGTTTCCTCCTCTCTCTCTCTGCCTTCCTCTCTGCCTACTTGTGATCTCTCTCTGTCAAATAAATAAATAAATAATTTTTAAAAAATAAATTATTTATTTTATACCATTTTTTTCTTTTTTGAGATAATTGCATTTTTCCTAAAAATGAAAAATTTTTCTCTCTTTTTTCAAGTCTTTTATTGAATGTATTTCAATGAGGATTACTCTGGCCATGCTATTTAGTTACACATGCTCTGTTCCCTGCCCTCCTTATCACTCTCATTTAGCTTTCCTTTTCCTTTTCACTGTTATCTTCAATATGTGGTATAATTTCCTTGTTTATTATATTTATCATTTCTCATTTATCTGTCCCTGGAGAAAATAAGCTTCTTGGCTTTGGTTTGGGCAATGATCTTTTGGATATGACAACAAATACAAAAATAATAAATTAAAAATAAACAAATGAGGAGCACCTGGATGGTTTAGTCCATTAAATATCTGCCTTCAGCTCAAATCATGATCTCAGGGTTCTGGAATCGAGCTCCACATCAGGCTTCCTGCTCAATGGAGAGTTGGCTTCCTTCTCTCCATCTGTCCCTCCTTCCTGCAATCCCCTCCATGCTTTCTCTCTTTCAAAAATTAAAAAAAAAATGTATATATATATATATATATATATATATATATATATAAAAACAAAGGGGATTGCATTAAACTAATGTTTCTGCATAACAAAGAAAATAATCAACAATCAACAGAGTGAAGGTGAAGAGGCAACCTACAGAATGAGAGAAAATTTTTGCAAACCATGTATCTGATAAGAGGTTAATATCCAAATTAAATAAAATAAGGAACTCCTAGCTCAGTAGTGAAGCAAAAACACAACAAACACAAATCAAACTGATGGAAAAGGACCCGAATAGACATTTTTCTAAGGAATATGTACAAATGACCAACAAGTACAAAAAAACGTGCTCAACATCACTTATCATCAGGGATGTAAATTAAAACCACAATGAGATGCCAATTCATATTATTAGAATGACTTTTATCCAAAACCCAAGAAATTACAAGTATTGGTAAGGCTATGACAGAAAGGAGGTGATGGTACATCATTGGTGGGAATGTAAATTGGTTCACCCATTATGGAAAAGAGTACAGAGGTTCTTAAAAAAATTGAAAATAGACCCACCATATGATCCAGCAATACCACTTCTGGGTATATAGCCAAAGGAAATGAAATAAAGACCTTGAGATATCTGCACTCCCATGTTCATTGCAGCATTATCCACAATAGTCAAGACATGGAAACAGCTTGTCTGTCAATGGTTGAATGGATAAAGATTATATAATGGAATATTATTCATCATTAAATATGATGAAATCCTGCCATTGTGACAACTTGGATGAACCTGGAGGACCTTATGCTAAGTGAAATAAACCAGACAAATACTGTGCAATCTCTCTTATATGTGGAATCTTAAATAGTCAAACTAATAGATATTAAATATTTATGAGTTAATGAGATCTATGAGATCTTAAATAGTCAAACTCATAGAAGCCAAGAGTAGAATGGTAGTTTTCAGGGGCTAGAGGAAGGGAAAAAATAGGGAGAACTTGGTCAAAGGATGCAAAGTTTTAGTTATGTAAGATGAATAAATTCTAAGACTTAATATATAGCAATAGGACTATGGTTATCAATACCATATTGTATATTTGAAATTTACTAAGAGGGCAGATGTTATATGTTTTTACCACACACAGAAAAGGAAGAAAAAAAATGGTAACTATGTGAGGTGCTACATATGTTAATTAACTTAATTGTGATAAATATTTTACAATGTATAAATATATGAAAACATCAAGTATACACTTTAAATACAATTTTTTTTTCCAAAAAAAGAGAAAAAAATAGAATTAAAGGACCTATTGAAAGTTTAATTAGTCCAAACAAGTTTCCATTCTGTGACCTGACATGATGTTAATCACATAGAATGTTGGCTTAATAGCTCTGGAGTTTTGAGGGGGTACATTTGACCCTTTTACGGATCAGGTTTTTCTAAAGATTTAGGGCAGTTAAAAACCAGTTCCTGGAAAGCAGTTAGAAACACTTTCTTTGGCTCTCATGGTTTCTGGTTTTATGTCCTATTATACTGAACTAAAATTTCTGCCTTACCTGTTTTCTCCACTACTCTGTAGACGCTTTTAAGAAAGAAACTATCTTTCTCTATTGTATCCGCAGTGATTAACACAAATAAGTATTGATAAATATTTTTGGATATATTAATATTTTATAAATAGTGCTGATGAAGGGACTAAATTTCTATATGAGCAATGATTTTTCTTTAAGGCTACCAACAGGCATTTCCTAGCTAATAATTATTGGAGCATCACTGGCTTACATGAATGGCTTTTAAACTTTTCTTACTGTAATTTGCAGGAAGAAATTACTTTGTATGTTATGATCAAGTCCATACAACCATGCATACACATATAAAAATTTTATAAAAGACTGTAGTTAATAATACTGTATTGCATATTTAAAGGCCTCTAAGAGAATAGATCTTAAAAGTTCTCATCACAAGAAACAAAAATGTGTAACTACATATGGTGATGGATATTAACTAAACTTACTGTAGTGATAACTTTGCGATATACACATTGAATCATGTCATACATTTGAAACTAATATAATGTTCTATGTCAATTAAATCTCAATACAAAAAAATTAAAAAATAAAAAATAAAAATTTCCATGAAATAACTCATATACTTACTACCAGTTTTGTACTCTGATTTTTTCTATTTTATTTAATTTCATTTAAAACATTTTGGTTGGCTCCATGAAATTGGTATCATCCCTCACAATGGGTATCATGACCAGCTGCTTGAAAATTGCTTCCCTGATGTATATGTTCCTTGCTATCCTGCAGAACTTGATGTGTAGAAAAGAAAACATACATGCATACAGTAAGAACATAGAGAAAACAACAGGCCAGTGAAATTCAGAGCAAAAGGGAGCAAGGAGGAAATGATAAGGGACAGATCTATGGAAACACTTGAGGAAGTGAGTTTTAAACTTGATTTGGAGAAAGTAGATGGTATTGAACTGGCAGAAATAAAAGAAAACAGGGCCTGGGCAAAATTTTAGGATTCTGATGTCTCTTGGTCCTCAGCTGCTGTCAAAAAGATATCTGTGGGCGAGCTGCAACAGATGTGGGAGCAAAATAATAATAAAAAGGGATTTGAAGATTTCTTCACTTCCATCTTTTAAGTTCTCAATACTATTTTAGGAAAACGGAGCTTCACATGGTGAACTAGGTGTTACTGGTGTGAAAACAAGAAGAAACCTGGCCTAATGTCAACAGGTTGGTGAACAAATGTACTTATGTATCTTTAAAGTTTGCATGTATAGTGATGTTTAAAAATGATTATCTGCTCTAAGAGTCTGTTGTTTTAGATAAAAGGCTCACTCTGTAATGGTTAAGGGTTCAAGACAGATGAAATAGAAAGTGGTTTCAAAAACGAGCTTTAATCAAAATCTCAAGGGCATATCTTGAAAGAATTTGCTGTGGCTGATATAAAAGAGGTTATTGCCTATGTTCTCCTCTAGGATTCTGATGGATTCCTCTTACGTTGAGGCCTTTTATTCTTTTCGAGTTTATCTTTGTGTATGGTGTAAGAGAATGGTCAAGTTTCATTCTTCTACATATAGCTGTCCAGTTTTCCCAGCACCATTTATTGAAGACACTGTCTTTTTTCCACTGTATTTTTTTCCTGTTTTGTCGAAGATTATTTGACCATAGAGTTGAAGGTCCATATCTGGGCTCTCTACTCTGTTCAAGATATGTCTCCAAAAACAAAGGAAACAAAAGCAAAAATGAACTTTTGGGACTTCATCAAGATCAAAAGCTTCTGCGCAGCAAAGGAAACTGTCAATAAAACAAAGAGGCAACCCACGGAATGGAAGAAGATATTTGAAAATGACAGTACAGACAAAAGGTTGATATCCAGGATCTATAAAGAACTCCCCAAACTCAACACACACAAAACAGATAATCATATCAAAAAATGGGCAGAAGTTATGAACAGACACTTCTCCAATGAAGACATACAAATGGCTATCAGACACATGAAAAAATGTTCACCATCACTAGCCAACAGGGAGATTTAAATTAAAACCACACTGAGATACCACTTTACACCAGTTAGAATGGCCAAAATTAGCAAGACAGGAAACAACATGTGTGGGGGAGGATGTGGAGAAAAGGGAACCCTCTTACACTGTTGGTGGGAATGCAAGTTGGTGCAGCCTCTTTGGAGAACAGTGTGGAGATTCCTCAAGAAATTAAAAATAGAGCTTCCCTATAACCCTGCAATTGCACTACTGGGTATTTACCCCAAAGATACAGATGTAGTGAAAAGAAGGGCCATCTGTACCCCAATGTTTATAACAGCAATGGCCACGGTCGCCAAACTGTGAAAAGAACCAAGATGCCCTTCAATGAATGGATAAGGAAGATGTGGTCCATATACACTATGGAGTATTATGCCTCTATCAGAAAGGATGAATACCCAATTTTTGTATCAACATAGACGGGACTAAAAGAGATTATGCTCAGTGAAATAAGTCAAGCAGAGAGAGTCAATTATCATATAGTTTCACTTATTTGTGGAGCATAACAAATAACATGGAGTACGTAAGGAGATGGAGAGGAGAGGAAAGTTGAAGGAAATTGGAAGGGGAGGTGAACCATGAGAGACTATGGACTCTGAAAAACAACTTGAGGGTCTTGAAGGGGTTGGGGGTGGGAGGTTGGGGGAACCAGGTGGTGGGTATTAGGGAGGGCACGTATTACATGGAGCATGGGGTGTGGTGCAAAAACAATGAATACTGTACGCTGAAAAGAAATTAAAAAAAACTCAAGGGCAGATTTCTGAGTCATGGACATGTCTTTGCAACTGAGTTCCTTTCACATGGGCAGCTCTGTGTCATAAGGTCCTATTTTGTGTGCTACTGGGGACTGATGGGTTGACTTCAGGGGTTGAATGCTTCTTTCAAGCTCTGCTGGTGATAGTGGAGAGTCTGAGTCACTGTTGGGGGATGCCTGTGAACTGGAGGTTGGAGGAAAGAGAGTTAGTACAAGGTCTTCACTCTGAGTATATTAAGTGATAAAAGCAGATAAGAAAAACCTTGCTAATAAAAGACTTCAATGTGAGGAAGGAGTCTATCAAAAACCCAGCGGAGAACACAGGCAGTAACCTCTTCGACATCGGCCACAGCAACTTCTTTCAAGACGTGTTTCCAAAGGCAAAGGAAACAAAAGTGAACATGAACTTTTGGGACTTCATCAAGATAAAATCTTCTTCACAGCAAAGGAAACAGTCAACAAAACAAACAGACAACCCACGGAATGGGAGAAGATATTCGCAAATGATACTATAGACAAAGAACTGATATCCAAGATCCATAAAGAACTCCTCAAAATCAACACTCAAAAAACAGATAATCACATCAAAATATGGGCAGAAGACATGAACAGACACTTCTTCAAAGAAGACATACAAATGGCTAACAGACACATGAAAAATATTCATCATCATTAGTCATCAGGGAGATTTAAATCAAAACCACCTTGAAATATCACCTTACATCAGATAGAATGGCCAAGATTAACAAGACAAGAAACAACAAGTGTTGGAGAAGATGTGGAGAAAGGGAGACCCTCTTACACTATTGGTAGGAATGCAAGTTGGTGGAGTCATGTTGAAAAACAGTGTGGAGATTCCTTAAGAAATTAAAAATAGAACTATTCTATGACCCTGCCATTGCCCTACTGGGTATTTACCCCAAAGATACATATATAGTGAAAAGAAGGGTCATATGTACCCCAAAGTTCATAGCACCAATGCCCACAATTGCCAAACTGTGGAAAGAGCCAAGATCCTCCTCAACAGATGAATGGATAAAGAAGATATGGTCTATATATAGAATGGAATATTATGCCTACACCAGAAAGGATGAATACCCAACTTTTGTATCAACATGGATGGGACTGGAGGAGATTATGCTGAGTGAAATAAGTCAAGCAGAGAGAGTCAATTATCATATGGTTTCATTTACTTGTGGAGTATAAGGAATAATATGGAGGACAATGGGAGATGGAGAGGAGAAGTGAGTTGCGGGAATTGGTGGGGGAGACCGTGAAAGACTGTGAACTCTGAGAAACAAACCGAGGGTTTTTTGGAGGGAAAGGGGGTGGGGGGTGGGTGAGCCTGGTGCTGGGTATTAAGGAGGGCATATATTGCATGGAGCAATGGGTGTGGTGCATAAATAATTAATCTTGGAACCCTGAAAAAACAAAAGAAAATTAAAAAAAAAAAAAGAAAAAAAGAAAAGCCTTGCTAAGGTAGTATTTTGTAGAAGGCAGCTTGCCTTGCTCATTCACTTTGGGAAATACACCTTTAAAACTGTCAGTTTTCTTTATCAATGCTTGGGAAGGCTCCTGATTTGGATTTTATCAAGAAAACCCAAAGATTAACTGGAAAACACGAACGTACATGTTGGAATCAGAATTTTGAACAGTTAATGAAAGCGGTAAATGGATGGTGATGACTGCATCAATCTTCTATGGCTCTGACATTCATTAAAATTTCATTTTACAAGGAATTGTTGAATCTTTACCAGCAAAATTGATAGGAATCTCTCCTGGTCTGCCCTCTGTTCTATTCTGCTTTTAGTATTCTGTTTTTCTGATTATTTTTCATCCTTGCCCTGTGCTGTTCTAGTTCCGTGTCTGTTTGCACTGAGAATGCTTGCTGCCTGGTGTTAGAGCTTGTAATATTAATTTCAGAAAATTGGAATTCTCAGTATTTATCTGTAACTATTTAAAGGGTAGGGTAGGGTGCCTCAGTGGCTCAATGGTTAAGCAACTGCCTTGGGTTCAGGTCATGATCCAAGGGTCCTGGTATCGAGGCTCCCATTGGGCCTCCCCATCAGTGGGAGCCTGCTTCTCCCTCTGCCTGCTGCTCCCTCTACTTGTGCTCACTCTCTCTCTGTCAAATAATAATAATTAAAAAAAGGTAGAATGTACAGTCATTGTATCTTCTTGTACCTACTGAACAGTCTCTGAGGGGGTGGTAGGGTTGTTTCATCCATTTGGCTAAAATGTTTAAAACCTTAGAAAATATTTAAGACTTAAAAAGAGAAAAAATCATTTAAAAATATGAAACAAAAATTGCAATGTCAAAATTGATAGGAATTTCAAAAGCAAAAGTACAAAAATCTTTTCTCATTTTAAGGAACAAAGTTACATTTCATGTGGGGTATGAGTATATTACAACATGTTCAATATTATAACAAATTAGATAAAATGCCCTGTTTCTCTCCCTCTAAGCTTTCTCCAAGCTAAGAGAAATGGATTAGCTCTTGCAGGCAAGTGGGGCAGGGCGTTCAGGGGGAGTTGAAGTCCTCAGGGCAATCCTTGGCTGATGGGGAGTAGAAGCCAACAGACAAATACCCCAGATTCCTTTCCTCAGATGGAAAATATTGGAAGCATCAATTTGTTTCTCTGAGGACTTGTGGAAACAGCCTCACTGCCCACAGAAGTACCTTGTTAAATCACCCTTGTCCTAGCTCGACCTCCCTTCCTGTGTCACCCTCCCCACCCCACCTCAGCCCTATCTCCTCTGATTCTTTCTCGAGTAAATACCTGCAGCCATGTCTTGCCTTAGGCTTGTTTCCAGAGGAATCCAAATAGAGACACCTAAGAATCCATCTATCTACTTATAAAAAGAGCTGCAGCCCTTTACTTTTTCTTCTCTTGAAAGTCTCAAGTATCTGTGCAGGGAAAAGTTGAGCACCTGTTCTGACCTTCTTTCTTCTGTAATAGAGTGGTTTTCATGATGATATCCAGATGGAGACCTAGATGTCCATCTGGGCAGAGGTCCTTGAGTTCCAAGGTCTTTCATGGGTGTCCCTGTCATATGTCCCCTTAGTGACTGCATCTTCTGAGATTTTACTGAATGACCAATGACCCCCACTGTAGCAGAGTTTCGAATAACTTGGGAATATGATATATGAAAAGATAATAATACTCAAGACTTATTAATAGACTTTGACGATACACAAAGTTAGATACTATAAATTCTTCAGGCAAAATTAAACCAAGAACAGAGCCATGTGAAGCAAGGTTTACTGCATAAAGATTGGAGGTAAGAAGTGTTGTTAAGAAATTGCTTTCAGAATATGTTATGAATGAGGAAACCTTGTATCAGGGCAATGATGGCTGGGGAGTGCTGAATCTGGGGGGCATTGCAGATCAAAATTTTTCAGTATTTAATACATAATGAAATCTGTAATGCAAGTCAGAGAGAAAGAAGGCAAAGTAACTAAAAGCAGTAGAAGGAGAAGTTGGTGGCTGGAGTGGCACAGACTACACATGAAAGCTCCAGAGGATGAGTCAACATTTACTGTGTGAACTGGTTTTTACCATGGTGCAATATGCAAAAGGTTTTTGAAATTTTTATTGCAGTTTCTCTAAAAGATATGATAATGGCAGAACTGTAAATCATCACTGTGTCAGACAAGGCTGTGCTAAGTCAATTAGGGCAACACACTTCTCTTTTTTCATGTTATGGATTATTTATTGTGCATTCATTGGCTAGGTTTATTAGGTAAAGTTACTGGTCCTAGGGGACAATTGGGTGGTAATTGTCACTTTTTAACACTGATGGATAATGTGGCTTTAGAGAAGAGCAATGATAAATAGAATGTACATTTTTTTTCATTGAGCTTACATTCTGATTTGAGGAAGTATTAATATTAATGTGGAACTCATTTGGGGAAGTTTTGCCATCAGGTGTCATTAGTTGCCAAACATATCTGATTTTTGTTTATGAAGCAGATTTATATGAAGAGATATTTGTAAAAATAGAGATGTAAATTATACTTTATATGCAAGCAGACAGAATTTATTGAAGTAGACAAAGTCAGAATTATACTGAGTGTGATAGCAGAATTGGAAAGAAATGAGTTTATTTTTTTAAAGAAATAAGCTCTGAATAAAACCAGTACAAAATTATTTTTTTAATAATTTAGAGGAATATGGGATTTATCATCTAAGCAAGACGGTTAGGAAGTAATTTTCTTGAGTTGTTTAACATTTTATTCTTAGGCTATTAAAATTTCAGCTTGACCTTTTGAAAGTAGGGAAATTTTTTTTCCTTTTTATTTATTTAGGTAATGAACTTAATTTGACTAAAGAATTTTCAGATGTTTCTCTATGTCAGATATTGTGGAGGTCCATACATGTACAAGACATAAAAACATATAGAATATTTTTGTGATAAGTGTGCATGTATATGGCAAAATCTAAACATCAAGGGAAGCAGACACTGACTTTAAACTAGTACCTATTCCTGGAAAGAGGATGGAAATAAGGCACAGAGATTAAATTAACGATAACCACATTTGTGATATTTTAAGTACTTTTGAAGGATTTGTAATAAAAATTGAAGGTATATATCTTTATTTTATTTTTTTTTAAAGGTTTTATTTTTGACACACACACACACAGAGATCACAAGTAAGCAGCGAGGGAGGCAGAGAGAGGGGGAAGCAGGCTCCTTGCTGAGCAGAGAGCCTGATGCGGGGCTCCATTCCAGGATCCCAAGATCATGACCCGAGCTGAAGGCAGAGGCTTAACCCACTGAGCCACCCAGATGCCCCGATTGAAGGTATATGTCTTTAAATGTTAATATGATTAATGTAATATTTTAAAAGTATATGGTGTGAGTGCATAGGTGCACACTATTTTCTGCAAGTTTGGAGTATTTCATAATGAAAGAAAGTGATCTCTTCTTTTCAAAAAATTTCTTGTTATGGAATAGCAATTCATAAAAAATGACTACAACGAGGAAGCTTTTGACAGTCTGACATAGAAGCAAATCCACAATTAAGATCCCTGTGTTCTTGCTTATGGAATTCACTTTTTGAGCAGGTAAGGGTACTTTGAGGAGGTCTATTTAATATTTTTTATATAAAACAACTTAGGGTTGGTTTTGGGGGGTGAAGCTAATGTAGATAATTTTTATGGATTTTAGGTTATTGCACGCTCACGGCCAAGTCATGGATCTAAGAAAATACTGTTAAATGGATGTTCTCTCATGTCATATTGTTATCAACGTCACAATGTTGATTTTTTTGTGTTGCAAAAGTCCATTTCTGCTTCCCAGGCTTGAATGGGGGTAGTTTGTCCAGTTCTGCAAATACGTAAGGGGAAAAAAAAACCTGCATGAGAAAATGGGGTGCCATGAACCATTCAGAAAATCAGAAAAATGTCAAAGATGAATCAGATTTCGAGAAATGTCTACATAGCATGCCAGTAGACAAGGTCCAGTGAACTGGTTGGCCCTCATCAGTAAAGCTTTTGTAACTGACCCTTGGTGCATCTTCTACTAACAAAGAGGCTCTTGGTAGAACCAACAAAGTAATAGCCTGAAAACAGCAGAAAAATTGATGAGAAAATGGAATTGAAAAGTGTTTCTGTTAAGCCATATACTCAAAAGCATTGAAGTGAGAAAGAAGGACTATTTAAAACTGAAAAAAAAAAAAAAAAAGATACTTTTGTCTTTACAAGCAAATAAGGGTCAAACAATTTAATTAAACTACTTTGAACTTACACTCACAAGTATTTGGCCAGGGTGGGAAGATCCTGGGGAAGAGGCTTCATGATAACAAATTTTGCTAAGGTTAATCTCAAGCTTAGGTTGCTTTGTTTTAACAGCTTTCAAAAAAAAAAAAAAAAAAGTAAGCACTAAATCTTAAATTCTATGTTTTAATTTATTAGAAAACATTCTAGTGTGGAGGTGGCCAGAATACAAACAACTTTGATGCATACATTCAAAATTTTATCAGAGTTTTCCAGGACAGAGATTCTGGTAAGGCAGAATTTATAACAAAATTGGAGGCCTGGTAATTTCTTGTGATTAATTGCACTCAAACTTATCTTTCTTCAAGGATACAGAAACAAAGAGAGGAAGTACAACTTAGAGAGAATGGACTATTTTCCAGGAAATGATAGAGCATAAACCTTTGGAAATACAGGAGTTTGAGGGACTACTCCACATTCTTCTTATTAGTATTTTGTTTTAAGAAATAACTTGATTATTATAGAGAATATTTTTGGTTAAAATAATGAACTATTTATTGTTCCTTACAGGAAAGAAGCGACATCTGAGTTCCTGCTGAAATCCATTGTTAATTTGATTTCATTCAAGTAAAACAAAGGTTCTAGAGTCTAATTTTTAGGGTTTGAAGATAGCTTCCTTCTTCCAACATAGCCCTCCTTCTCAGCAGCCACATTTGATCTGGATATGGTGTCAGAAAGCCTTAAGCTATTTAGCTATTCCCATCTTGTAATGAATTAGTGTAAACTAGAGAATCAGTGGGCTGCCAGCCAACATCCGAAGATTAGAGATTTTCTCGTTGAGCTGGAATACAACTTGGGCCATGATTCTACAACCCATTTTCATTTCTTTGGGGAAAAAAGAGCAATCATAAGGGAGAACTTGATCAAGGAGTCAAGAAGACCCCCAACTTAAGGGAGCTGCTTAAGTGCAGCTCAACCTTACACAACTAAGTTGTCCTAAAGAGGGTTGCATGTCTGAACATGTTATGGCTATCCAAAAGGTCAGAGTTTATTACTGAATGAATGGAGAGAAGAGAGATTCCCAGTCCTCTCATCACTGACTAACAGCTAGACCCCAACTCTGCCCAGCTGAGTGGTGAGCTGCTCTTTCAGCAGAGGGCTGTGCAGCAAATTTTTTGGTGGAGAGGAACTTGGGTCCAGAGGAGTGAGATCTAAAGGGTATTTCTCATCAAGGGAATTTAGAACTACTGATTGAAGGGCACAAAGGGGCTGTAGAAAGTGGTGGAACTTAGTGTTGCTTCTTCTTTTCTGGCTTGTGTGGAAAGATGAAATAATTTATCCCCTTTCCCTTTTTGGTCTTCTCTTCCTCATAGCTGATAGAAAGGGGACACTTTTAGTATAATTATGTATTAAAGTGATTATGGAAGACTATGTCAGTAAGAGGAGCTTTTTTCTTGTTGATTGAGACTTTGGAACATGGTTCCTTGTGGACTAGAATAGGACCATAAAAAATAGCAAAAAATAGTATTTTGCATCTGTCACGTTCATGATTGTATCCGTCCACAATTTCATATGTTGTGATTCATTAAGGAAATGTTACAGAAGGTTTATCCCTCCCCTCCATTTCCCTTCCCTTCCCTTTATTTCCAATAAAACATGTCTCTGCTACATTGTATTTTGCATTCTAAGGAATGGGGAAGGAATCCTGGGAAGTCTAATGGGGGGATTTTCCTGCATTCAGAAGTAGAAGTAGTAATAAAGAGAATTGTGATGTCCACAAATAATTCATGTGTCTTGTGTCATGAGTATTTCTGGCACAAGGGCTACAGAAATTAGGATATGTTTTAACAATAGTGTTTGAACATTAAGGAGAATGAGTTAGGGGCACCTGGGTGGCTCAGTGGGTTAAAGCCTCTGCCTTCGGCTCAGGTCATGATCCCAGGGTCCTGGGATCAAGCCCCACATAGGGCTCTCTGCTCAGCGGGGAGTCTGCTTCCTCCTCTCTCTCTGCCTGCCTCTCTGCCTACTTGTGATCTCTGTCTGTCAAATAAATAAATAAAATCTAAAAAAAAAAAAAAAAAAGAGAATGAGTTACAGCACATAAAAGGCGTGTAAAAAAAGCAGTTGGCCCTTGAAAAGTGCAGGGTGCTGACTCCTGCACAATTGAAAAATCCATGTATATATTACTGACTCCCTCTGGAGCACTTGGGGGCTCAGTCAGTTGGGCGTCTGCCTTTGGCTCAGGTCCTGATCTCAGGCTCTTGGGATGGAGCCCTGTATCATTATAGTTGGGCTCTCTGATGAGTGAGAGGCCTGCTTCTCCCTCTCCTTCAGCTTGCCACTCCCTGTGCTTGCGTTTTCTCCTTTGCTTTCTCTCAAATAAATAAAATTTTTAACTTTGACTCCCCCAAGACTTAACTACTAAGAGCCTACTCTTGATCAGAAGCCTTATTAATAACATAAGCAGTTAGCTAACATATATTTTGTATATGCATTATATACTGTATTCTAACAATAAACTGCAGAAAAGAAAATGTTATTAAGAAAGGTCATCAGATATGAGGAAGTGGAGATGCAACATGGGGGGTTGGGGGGGTAGGAAAAGAATATATGAAACAAGATGGGATTGGGAGGGAGACAAACCATAAGCGACTCTTAACAAACTGAGGGTTGCCCGGGGTAGAGGGGTAGGGATAGGGTGGTGGGGCTATGGACATTGGGGAGGGTATGTGCTATGGTGAATGCTGTGAAGTGTGTAAACCTGGCGATTCACAAACCTGTACTCCTGGGGCTAATAATACATTATATGTTTAAAAAAATAATAAAAAAATATAAAGAAAAGAAAGGTAATCAGAAAGAGAATATACATTTATAGTACTGTACAGTATTTATTTAAAAAATCTGCTCATTTGTGGACCCATGCACTTTAAACCCACTTTGTTCAAGAGTCAATGGTTTAGCGCCTTTTGATTTAACAACCATCACATTTTCAGATTCATATTTTAACAAGTCCTTTGGTCAGTTGAAATTTTTACCTACTCCTAAAATTGGGACTGGTCTGACATATGTTTTCAAATATCACCCCTTTCCTAGACAAATCCACTGCCCCTACTGTGCCTAAGAATTGTTTTGAGTATCTTCCTCATGTGTCTGCTTTTAATGAATCATTATGTTATTTACTGTCCGTTCAGCTGTGAGAGGGCTTCTGAGAGAAGAAGCCCTGGGTGGTTCACATGGGCACACAGTGTCTCCATAGACAGGACTCTGAAGTACCACATGTGACTGTTGACGGGTATTCATGGCTCCTCAGCTCCACCCACCTGTGGTGATTCTCTGGAAACAGAGCCCCCTGGTGTGTCCTGCTGTACATTAGTCTTAGAAGGTTACCTGCAGTGGTTCCACAATAGCAGTGTTTGTTCTTGTGGTTGTTTAAATAAAGGTCTTTGACTAATGGGAGCAAAGCTGTGCCCTACTTTCCAGACCTGAGATTTGGAAGAGGGGCCTAATTAGGGGCCTAATATTCCATCTCATATACCCTTCCCATGATTCCTTTTCTTTCTTTCTTTCTTTTTTTTTTTTTTTTTAAGATTTTATTTATTTATTTGAGAGAGTAAGCACACAAGCAGAGGGGGAAAGACAGAGGAAGAGAGAGAAGCAGACTCCTCCACTAAGCAGAGAGCCTGATGTGGGGCTCCATCCCAGGACCCTGGGATCAGGACCTGAGCTGAAGGCTGACACTTAGCTGACTGAGCCACCCAGGTGCCTCCCTTCCCATGATTCTTGAAGGTGCCTTGTTCTCAGCCTTTCTGTCCAGTTGAGTGGGAAAACACCACACAGTCTCTTTTTGTTCCTCTGGATTACAGCAAACATTCACCTGACTTTGACCACTCTGCCCTGGGTGGTGGTGCTATTGCTGGCTGGTTAAGAATTCACCAACTGGTTGCTGAGTTCAGACTGCCTGGGTTCCTTCCTTAGTTTTACAACTCAAATAACTACATCACCTGTCATGTACTAAATATTTCTCACCCCACAGCTAAAATCAGGTTGATGATAGTAGACCTCTTCTTGAGTGTTGTGAGGATTAAACAGAATAAATTTGTTACGTGTATGAGCCACAAAATAGTTTATATTTTTCTTTTTCTTTTCTTCTTCTTCTTCTTTTTTTTTTTTGATACTTCTTGTGGTTGTATGTTTTCTTTCTTCCCTCCTCCTCCTTCCTCCAATCTGTTTAAGGCAGTTGTAAGATTGTTATAACAAAGTCAGCCCTAAACATAGACAATATGGACAGGAAAAAGGAGAATGAAGAAGAGTATATTTGGAGAACTTAAGTTCCATTTAAAGAAGAGCTGAAACTTCTCTACAATCCTCCATTATACTGGAGTGGCCCCTTGGAAAGTACCCCAGGAGGGAACGTTGCCGTGAGAATTTCCAAGGTACCTGAGTTAACGGGCCATAGCAATGGTTCCCAAGTCTGTGTAAGGATCAGAATCACCTGGGAAACCTTTAAAAACTATTCCCTGAGATTGGGTTATTTGATCTGGGGTGAGCATGCAAATCTCTATTTCTAAGATGTTCACTTGATTTTGATGGTAAGTCCTATTTAAAAATCTTTACCTGGTAATATTAACGACAGAATTTGGGAATGGATCTTAGAGCGACAGTGAGTACTACATGAGAATTACGCACCAAAAAAAAGATGCCAGCTGTTGTTTCCTATCCCCATACTTTGGCAGAGAAAAGTCTGATCATGGTCTTAATTAAATCTGACTTTTGGCATCAGCCTGTATAGCCATATCTGAGGAAATTTCCTGTACAGGAGACCTAAAGGTAGGAGGTGAGGACAAATATTAGATTTATTGCATTCCCTATTTTATTTCTGCAACTCTGATGTTAAATTTACATTATTTGATTGGCATGCTACACCTTGGCGAGGAAATTCCATATCAGAATGAGCACTGAGAGGCATGCTCAATTACAGCAGAGGCCATCCATTATCCACCAGCAATATTTACTGCTCTGAGAATACTGCTTCCACCTGCTTGCCTTCTGGCCCAGGGAAAAGTAGTGGCTTCAAACAGCCAAGCCAGATTAAATATGAATAGGCAGCTTTATTTTCTTTGTAGTCCTTGGGCAAGGAAACTGAGCACACCCAAATTTGGGGATTATGAAAATTGAAGAGATTTAGGAAACATGTATCTTCATCCTCCTTTTATTACATCTTGAAAAAGGGTCTAGACTGAGAAGCTATTCAAGGAATTTAGCTAATGGCTCTTTTGTGGAGTGAAAAGGACTAGTTGTTTTCATTGATAAGGTCCCCCAAATAATTGGTTAAGACTTTCTGTCGGCCTAGATAATAATAAAAGGAGCAGTTATGTAACCCAAATAATTCTTGGCTGTCTTGAAATCTATTTCTACCTGTTGGCTCATCTCCCAAACATTTAATGCCAGTGGGTACTGCTCTCTGCACTTTCTCTTGTAGACTTTGCCCAAATCTCACAGCTCAGTCTCTCCTCGTTCTTTTTAACACATTTCATTCCACAAAGTCCCCTTAGGTAAGTCCTAAAATCTCTCTCCTCTTCCTCTTTGGGACTTTGATTTCCACACTGTCTTTTCTTTCACCTCTCTGTCTCTTCCTTCCAAAATCTGCATCCCCTGCACAGGGCAATTGCTTTTCTATAGCCCCCTGGTAACTGGTCTTTGCTCTCGACGTGACTGTTCCTCTTTATCCCAGCAAATGAATAAAATTAAGTATCCCAACTTTAACACAACTACTATGACTGTTTTTTTTTACCATTATCACTTATCGTTATTGTTATTATTACTCTTAACTAGCCTCACCAATGATATAGATGATAGTACAAGGACTCTCACTAGTTTTTGTCGAACATGTACATTAAGTGAGAAGACTTTTGCATACAGGGGAGAAAATAAACTCAGCAATTTGCTGATGGTCACAAGTTACTAAATGGAGTCTGAATTTTAAAGAATATGAGTTTGTAGCTTATACTTTTTGTGTTATAATCACATTTAAGTTTATCAATGGAATACATTAGTATAAGTTTATGAGAACGCTGGCTTCCCTCTTGTGTGCTAACTTGAGTGAACTTTTTGTCATTTTCGTCGTGTTTTTCTGAGTGACTTCAACATGAAAGCAAGCGCAGGAGACCTCATTTCATTGTCTGTGGCAGAAAGACATGAAAATGAAAGCCAACTAAGAAATTAGAAGGAGATTGAAAAGATGAACCTATGTTTAGAGTCAATGGGGTGCTGGAAATGGGCTTGTGCCAACTCCAAACTATCAACTGTGTCCCTCTCTCTCCAGCTCTAGTCAGTGACTGTAGACTGGTAGCTGAGAGTCAGCCATGGTGAGGTTGCTAACCTATATAGGTCACCAGATGCTGCCCTATTTATTTCCTGTAGCTGCTCTGACAGGAGTCTGTCATCAAGTTGTTTGCAGGGTCATCCTCCCTCTAAAGGCTCTAGGGGACAATCTGTTGCTTGCCTCTTCCAGCTTCCGGTGGTTCCAGGTGTTCTTTGGCCTGGGGCCATAGCATTCTCATCTCTGCCTCTGTGGTTGCATTACCTTCATGTCTTCTGTCTCAAAACTCTCTGCCTACAGATCGGTGGGATGACAGTGAGGGCCCACCCTGCTGATCCAGGATAAGCTCCTTCTCCTAACATGCTTAATTGCATCATTTGCCATCAATAGTAACATTCATTCTTTTGCAACAGAAGGTAATTCTCACAGGTTCTGGGGTTTAGGGTATGGATTTTGGGGTGCCACCATTTAGCCCACTACAGATCCAAAGCAGTTTCTTACCCCAATCCCCCACAGACTGCTGGTTCACCTGGATACCACTGGTACTGTGGTAAATGAAGATGTTTACCTGGTGTGATGCAGGAAACAATGCTTCAGAGCAAATGCCATGAGGAAATTAATGGTGCAGTGAGAGCAGTACACACTAATTTAGTGTCAGCTCTTTCTAGGAAATTTCTTTATCACCTTGAAGGGCAGGTACAATTGATGAAATTATTAATACATTAAAATTGAAGTTTTACACATTGTTCATTATACAGGATAGCACTGATGTTTTAAAAATTATCAAGTGACATGGAATGGTGATCATATGAGGAACTTCTAAATTCGTGATTAGATTGTTTTTGTAACTTCCTCAGATTTTCTGTTTCCAAGCTTCCCTTCACATCACATATCTGGTCTCCTTTCTTTGAAAAGTACTATAATGATAACTTTTCATGGCCATCATTACAGTCTTTTTAAAAAATATTTTCTTTTATTTATTCATTTGAGAGTGAGAAGAGAAAATGTGAGCAAGGGAAAGGGCCAGAAGGAGAGGGAGAAGCAGTTCAATGTGGGACTCGATCCGAGGAAGCTGGGATCATGACCTGAGCCCAAGGCAGACGCTTAACCCACTGAGCCACCCAAGCGCCCCGATCATAATCACATTCTTAGATGAAAAATCCTTTTATAGAGTGTGGATCAGGAAATGTTTATTGACAGTTTTGGTAGGTACTTAACTAAAGAAAAGAAATTCTGGGGATGACACCCCATCTCTCAGATATCTAAAAATGATAGATGATAAAGGATTTGTGACAGCTGATCTTGGACTGCCAACCAGTCTGGAACCTAAAGTTGTTTTTATTCATTACTTTCGTGTTTTTTAATGAATTTTTAAAAAGAAAGTGTAACTGTACTTCTCAGATTATTATTATCCGTAATTTCCAGTGGAGCTGGATTGCTACCAAGTTCCATCAGTTTTGTGGCTTTTCTCAATTAGGTAATTATTTGGCTAACACAAGTTGTTGCCTTGAAGACTGACTTTTTTTTTAAATTTTTTTATAATTTTTTATTTTTTATAAACATATATTTTTATCCCCAGGGGTACAGGTCTGTGAATTACCAGGTTTACACACTTCACAGCACTCACCAAAGCATATACCCTCCCCAATGTCCATAATCCCACCCCCTTCTCCCAAACCCCCTCCCCCCAGCAACCCTCAGTTTGTTTTGTGAGATTAAGAGTCACTTATCGTTTGTCTCCCTCCCAATCCCATCTTGTTTCATTGATTCTTCTCCTACCCACTTTTAAAAACAAATTCCTTCTGCCTACGTTCATGGAGCCTACGTTGAGTCAAGAAAGTGGTCAAGGGTCTGGGTGGCTCAGTGTGTTAAGCCTCTGCCTTCAGCTCAGGTCATGATCTCAGGGTCCTGGGGTCGAGCCCCGCATTGGGCTCTTTACTTAGTGGGGAGCCTGCTTCCCTGCCCCCCACCCCCGCCTGCCTCTCTGCCTACTTGAATTCGCTCTCTTTGTCAAATAAATAAATAAAATCTAAAAAAAAGAAAGAAAAGAAAGTGATCAAGCTTTAACTTGCTTTTCAGATACAGTTGGCCCTAAGGCATGCCACTTAACATCTGCCTTATCTTGGACATTGATTCTCAATCTTGGCTGTACATTAGAATCACCCTAGAGCTGATAAAAGTCCTAATGTGCAAGGCCAGTTATAGAGGAATCACTAAAACTGGTGCTTAGTCTTCAGTGTTCTTTAAAGATTTATTTATCTTAAAGAGAGAGAGAGAGCATGTGAGCAGGGGGTGGGCAGAAGCAGTGGGAGAGAGAGAATCTGAAGCAGACGCCCCACTGAGTGGGGAGACCAACTTGGAGCTTGATCTCAAGACCCTGTGATCAAAATCAAGAATAAAATCAAATTTTTGATTTTACCTGAGCCAAAATCAAGAGTCATATGCTTAATCAACTGAGCCATCCAGGCATCCAGACTTCAACATTCTCTAACCCCCTCCCCAACCCCCGACCCTGGCCTCAGGTGATTGCAAAGTAGGAGCAAGTTTGGGAACAAAGTCATTGCTTTAGAGAAAAATAATCCTCTCTCTTCTCCCAGGTAAAATTAATCCTCAGAAACAATCTTTCACCAGAAACCCTAAGTGTCCCTAGTACCATCATAATACTATAAGACTGATACTATATGCTTTTAAAAAATTAGACATTTAGGTGTTTCTGGTACTTGTTACTAATATCCAGGTTTTTTGTTCAACCTACACAGGGAAGAACATAATACTTTGAGAATCAAAATTTCTGGTACTAACCCCAAGTAAGAAAGACTATCAGTTATTCAAAAAAATGTGTCAATTTTATAAGTTAATCATGCTCTGTTTTTCACTCAACCCTCAGATCTCTTACTCTTCCATTTTATTTCTTATTGGCATATACAGATAATGATGTGGAGGGAGAGGAGATACATTGAATAAACAGAAGAGGAAAAAAGTTAAATAGATTTCCAGATGTAATTTTTTTTAAATGTTAAATTTTTTAAACTATGGATTCTACCTATACATTTTACAGAAATGGCACATGCTCATTATAAAAACTTCAAGAAATGTAGAAAATTTGAAAACAATATACACAGAAAAACCTCGTATTTAGAAATAACTAGTATTAATATTTTATAAAAATAACTCCAAAAATCTCTCTGTGTATATGTACAGATAGAATTATGTATACAGGTAGATATTTTTAAGAGACTGAGACTCTAATATACTTATTTTATTTTATTATTTTATTTTTTCTTAAATAGCTTCACAGCCAACATGAGGCTTGAACTCACGACCCTGAGACCAAGAGTAGCATTTTCTGCTGACTGAGCCAGTCAGGTGCCCCCATTATGTTTTTAATATTAAAATTAATATATTTAATTTTGCATGAATTAACAGAAAAAATATATTTAAATATAATAAAGGAATTGCGAAACTTCAGAGATATATTTTGTAACCTAAAAAACTCCTCAAAAATTCAGAAAAGGTAATATGAAAATCATTAAGAATCTGAAGTCAGCCTATTCTAATTTTATAGAGTATGAACTGATATGGAATATGAATGGTTAATATTTAAAAGATTTCTCTCAATTCCTTGCCACAACCTGCTGAATATTTTTACTTATAGTTTTACATTGTCAGCTTAGAGTATTTACATTTCTAATATGCAACGTAATAACCATAATAGTTTACTATTAGTTTCTTTTCATAGTTTCTCTATCAGCTATGATCAAAGTTCCACTGTGCAGCTTTGTTTATTACTCAATTTTAATTTGTAAGGATACTAAGTTTGTTCAATAAATAGCATTCTTGGGGCATTTATAACAGTTAATATCTTAGTTGCTGGGTTTATAGTTGAGTAGCTGGTTTTTTTTTTTGGTTTGTTTTGTTTTCTGTTTTTTGTTTTTTAAAGAAGGGCTTATGGGTTCTATATTTTTTATTCCTTTCAATTTAAAACTCTCATTTTTGTTTATAATTATTATTTTCCCTTACCTTCAAATATAAATATAAACACTATCACATTTTGCACTGGAGAAATCTGAAACTCTCTGGTACTTACCGCCTTGCACATAACTTGTTTCTCTGCCTGCACTATTCTTTATTCTAAGAGTTTAATTACCAGGAATTTTTTGAAAGTTCATTGTTCTGTATCACAGTTTCATTAAACACAGTTCAATCTTTTGATCTGTAGATTCAGATTTTCTTGATTTTCCATCTTACATATTTTTCCTTTTGGGGATTCTTTTCCTCAAGACTCTCACACTTACTTATGTGTGATCATTTGATTGATGTTAATATGCACATTCCAATTGCAAGTTTATAATTCATTAGGATTATTTTAATTCTTTCTTCTGTGTGTTAATATGATTTTCTGCAGTACATTTGTGGTAATTGTCTTTTCAATTTTAGAAAACTATAAAAAAATCCAGATATATGGGAACAATATGAAGGAGAGCAACATGGAAACAAGAGAAAGTAGAAACAGATTCAAAAGTACTCCAGATATTGACAATATGATAGAACCTCTAAAATTAGAATGCTTACTATGAGGAAGTAAAGAAAATATTAAGAAATTTGGCAAATAATGAGAAAGTATAAAGAAATATGGACAGGGTACCTGGGTGGTGCAGTCAGTTAAGTGTCAGTTCTTGGTTTTGGCTCAGGTCATCAACTCAGGCTCTGGATCTTAGGGTCATGAGAATAATACTTGCTCAGCACAGAGTCTATTAAACTTTCTCTCTCCCTCTTCCTCTGTCCCTCCCCACCTTGCACTCTCTCTAAAACAAACAAATCTTTTTTAAAAATAAAAGACAAACCATAAGTGACTCTTAATCTCACAAAACAAACTGAGGGTTGCTGGGGGGAGGGGGTTTGGGAGAAGGGGGTGGGATTATGGACATTGGGGAGGGTATGTGCTTTGGTGAGTGCTGTGAAGTGTGTAAACCTGGTGATTCACAGACCTGTACCCCTGGGGATAAAAATATATGTTTATAAAAAATAAGAAATTAAAAAAAAATAAAAGAATATGGTAACAGAATCAATACAAATTCTAGAATTTCAAAACATAATAAATACATCTATAAACTCACTGGATTGGATTAATAGCAGATTACAGACATAATGAGCCAGAAAATATGTCAGAAGAAAATATCCAGAATGAAACACTAAGAGACAAATGCTGGAAAATGCATAAAGAGTAAAAGATGCAGAAGATATACTGAAAATATTTGAAAAGAAGAAAGGAGCAAAAATGAGAAGGAAGCTATATTTGAAGAGATAATAGTTGAGAATATTGTAAAATGGATGAGTGACGGTAAATTGCAGGTGCAATTTCCAAACACAAATCAGGTAATAAAATACTTCTACATTTAGTACATGATCAGTGGAAAGGAAAATATTAAAAGCAGCCAGGGACTGCGGCACTGAGGGGAACACATATTTCTTCAAATGCAACAATTTAACTGATAGCTTACTTCCCTGCACTAGAAACAATGAATGCCATAATGAAAGGGAGTAACGTTTTCATAGTGCAGAAAGAAAATAACTGCAAATCTAGCAGGTACTTCATGTAAGGTGAAATGAAGACATTTTTAGAAGAACAAAGCAGAAAATTTGTCACCAGTGGATCCGTCCCAAAGAAAATTCTAAAGTGTCCTGGGAAATGATTAGATAATTTGGAGATACAGGAAGAAATGAAAAGCTGTGAAAGTATAAATATGTAGATAGATTGAAATTAACATTGACTATATAAAATTATACAAGAATAGCTAATGAAAAATTGCATAATAAATTTTGTTGATGTTAAAAAATTAAAAGTTAAGAATTTTGTTCTACAATAAGTGTTTGTAATACTATATATCTATGTGTATATCTATATCTATCTGTCTATTTATCTATTTATTTTACTCAGAAAACCAGAAAAAAAATGAGGAAAAACATATGTATATAATTTTAGAAATTTGGAGGTAATCACCAGAAGAACTAAGAACAAAAAGACTAAATGAGTTAGAAATTATTTTCTTTGGACAATAAGATGGGGTAAGAAGGATATGATCAGGGACTGGTACTTTTGGTAAAAAAAAAAAAGCCCTTTTGTATCATTGTAGTTTCTAAGCATGTGAATGTACTTCTTTGTTAAAAATAAGTATGTATTTTTGGGGGGCACCTGGGTGGCTCAGTGGGTTAAGCTTCTGTCTTTGGTTCAGGTCATGATCCCAGAGTCCTGGGATCAAGCCCGCATCAGGCTCTCTGCTCAGCGGGAAGCCTGCTTTCCCCTCTCTCTTTGCCTGCCTCTCTGCCTACTTGAGATCTCTGTCTGTCAAATAAATAAATAAAATCTTTTTTAAAAAAAGTATGTATTTTTAAAAAGATTTATTTATTTATTTATTTGACAGACAGAGAGAGAGTGAGAGAGGGAACACTAGCAGGGGGAGTGGTAGAGGGAGAAGCAGGCCCCTTGCTGAGCAGGGAGCCCGATGAAGCCTGGGATCTTGACCTGAGCCAAAGGCAGACATCTAATGACTGAGCCACCCAGGATCCCTAAATATGTATTTTTAACACAAAATTTAGTTTTGAAGTTTAAAGTTCCCTGAAACCTCCATCATTTAACTTATCAGCTCAACTTCTGAACTGACCCCTTTCTTCACAGTCCTTTCTTATTTATGATATTTCTGTTTTATCATTATCTATTTTATTTTCTCTTTGAATTTGAGCTCATTAAAGACAGGGACTCTTTCTCCTTATATACTCTAAAGGCTTAGTGTGGGTTACAAGTGTGTTGCACAAGAACTGCTTCTTGATCAACACTGGTATATTCCTGGAAGTCAAGGATATGAGAGGACAAGGGTATTAGTATGCCTACACAAAAATATGTTTACAACTTAGCTGCTCTGAAGGGGAATCATGTCTAGATTTGAGTTTTAGAGATATTTATTTGGAAATATTTGATAGTTTTTCAGGATCCATAAGCTATATGAACAGTATAATTTTGGTAGCAAAAAGTAAATTCAAACCTTTTCCCTCTGAACCTAAGCTCATTTCTAGCCTGTGGTATGATTTGGGGAAGGGTTTTTCTTCTTCTTTTCCTATTTTTTTAAAAAGATTTTATTTGTCAGAGAGAGGGGGAAAGAATGAGCAAAACAGGGGGAGTGGCAGAGGGAGAAGCAGGCTCCCTGATGCAGGAGTTGATCGCAGGACACTGAGATTATGACCTTGGCTGAAGGCAGATACTTACCGGACTGAGCCACCCAGGTGTCCCTTTGAGAAGGATTTTTTTTCAAATTCCTTCTTCCCTCTCTCTCTATACCCCTTTTTGGTACTTTAGAGTTAAGATGAAGAGGGGAGACAGGTGGGGAAAGGGTCAATGTCTCTAATATAATCAGTGCTATAGTTAATTGGTTATTGGTGCCTCTATTGTAGTTTCCAAATGCTGTCCCTCTCTTCTTTCCTGATCCTCTACGACATTATCTTTAATCTTTTCTCTGTTTGAAGATGTTCCTTTAGCTAATCTTTAAGGGTTTGTCTGCTAGTGCCAGATTCTCAAGGATTTTTCTTATTTGAGGATGTCTTTATTTCCCCTTCATTTATGAAGTGTAGTTTCACTGTATAGAATTGATAGTTACTAGTTTTTTTCTTTAGCAGTTGAAAATAATGTGCCATTTCTTTCTGATCTTTATGGTTTCAAATGAGAAATCTGCTGTCATTCAAACTGCTTTTTTTATTCTTTATTTTTATAGGCAATGTGTAGTTTCTGTGGTTGCTTTTAACATTTTGTTTTGTTTTTAGTTTCCAAAAATTTAATTATGGGCTTTACTGGCATGGATGTCTTTGGATTC
Organism: Mustela nigripes; assembly: GCF_022355385.1. Lineage (NCBI taxonomy): Eukaryota > Metazoa > Chordata > Mammalia > Carnivora > Mustelidae > Mustela > Mustela nigripes. Next base: position 146,262,752 of record NC_081557.1, on the reverse strand, counting down.
ATCCTATTTATAGATTGCTCAGCTTCCTGAATCAATATGTTTTTCTCTTTCATCAAATTTGGGACGTTTTCAACCACTATTTCTCAGAACACTCTTTCAGCCCTACTCTTTCTTTTCTTTTACTGGGACTACAATGATGCAAATGTTGCTTTTCTTGTTATTGCCCCACAGATCCCTAAGGCTCAATTTCTTTCCTTCAGTGTGTCTCTCTTTGCTGTAGAGATTGATAGTCTCCTGATCTGTCCTCAGATTCATGGATTCCATACTCTGCCATCTCCATTCTTTTGTTGCGCTCATCCAACAAGCTTTTATTTCTGTTATTTATCTTTCAAATATATAATCTCTTTGATTTTTTTAAAATAACTTCTGTTTCTTTGCTGAGATATTCTAGCTTTTTCAATTTTCTCAAGAGAATTGCTTGTTGAAATATTTTTATGATAGCTGCTTTACAGTCCTTGTCAGATAATTTTAACATCTGACTCATGTTCGTATTGATGTTACATGACTGTCTCTTCTCATTTAAGTTCTGGTTTTCCTGGTTCTTAGTATAATAGGTGATTTCCAGTTATATCCTGGACACTTTGCTTATTATGTCAGGAGACTCTCAGTCCTATTTCAATCCTTTATTTTTTGTCAGTCAACCCTGTTTTGGTTTTCACTCAAATTCTAGTCTACTATTGCGAGTTGTGGTTCCAAAGGCAGCGTAATTTTCACAGACAGTCATTATTATTTTGTTTATCTGGCGATGTGGTGACTGCTACAGATCCCTGTTACTGCTACCTGAGGGGGGTGAAAGGCATTTCTTTAGACTGGGCACTCAGGGTCACTGGGTGGCAGTTAGGTTCATGGGTACAAAGAGGCTTCCCAGGCCAGGAACATATTGTGGATACATTTCTTTTTCCAGAACAAAGAAAAACAAACAGGGAAAGATATTTTCTCACATTCATTTCTCTGTGAAAGCTCATTAATTATTGGTAGGAAATCTTCCAGGCCCAAGAACTGTTCTTATGTGGTGTAGGGAGGAGCAGAATACTGCATTCCTAACAGTAGGAAACACAGAACTACATTAAAATACCATGACTACTATGTTCTAGAGAAGTTGTAGTCAGAATAGTCAGGGCCTAAGGTCACCTCATAGGCTAATTAAGATTTTAAGTTGTTGGAGATTTTCCTAAAGAGTGAAGAAGTGCCATTTCCCTTGGCAATGTTCTTGAATTTATATTAAGAACATCTTATATTTCATCAATAATTTTAAAATTAATAAAAATATGGAAACAATTCTGGAAGTTTTTAGAACAAAGAAAACTTGAAAAAATATTATGGCTGCTTACAAATATAACTACATTATATTTATGTGTTCTCTTGACATTTTTGCAGAATTTTGAAGTCTACAATCATTTTCAAGACAGATTGCAGACCTATTTGCTTGTTTTTCCAATTTGTTTAGGTAAAAATAACAAATAAAAACTATATATGCTTAAGGTATAAAATGTGATGATTTGACATATGTATATACTATGAAGTGAATACCACAGTCAAATTAATACATCCATGTCATAATTACCTATTCTTTGTATGTGGTAAGAACAGTTAAGATTTATTTTCTTAGGAAATTTCAAGTATATAATTTAGTATCATTAACTATAGTCATCATGCTATATATATCAGATTCCCAGAACTTATTCATCTTACAATTAAAATGTTTCAATACTTTGAACAACATCTCTACATTTCCCTAAGCCCCCACACTACTGGTAACCACCATTTTACTGTCTTCTATGAGTTCAACTTTTTTAGATTCCATATGTTAGTGAGATGACACAGTATTTGTCTTTCTGTATCAGGCTTATTTCGTGTAGCAAAATGTCCTCCAGATTTACCCAATGTTACAAATGGCAAGATTTCCTTTTTTTCAAATGGCTGAGTACTATGCCATTGTAAAAAAAAAAAAAAAAATATATATATATATATATACATATATATATACACACACACATTTATATATTTATATATTATTATTAATAAATAATTATGTATTATATGTTTATATATATTATTATATGATCATTATATTATATATTACTAATATAATCATTACATTAATATAATCATTATATTATTAATATAATCATTGATGTAATCATATATGTGATTAATAATTATAATTATATATTATATACATGATATATAATATATATTATATATTAATTATATATGTATACATATACATATGTATACATTAATTATATGTGTATACATACATATACATATAATTATATATGTATAGATATACATACATACGTGTGTGTATGTATATATACATATATATGGCTGAATATGTAGTGTTGCCATTGTAGTGTTGCCATTGTAGGCTTTGGAACTGGGTAGAAGAGATTGTCCAGACAAAAGAAAAGAAGCAAGATATATATATCTGTCCATGGGGAGCCTGTTACCAGTTGCACAGGTGTGTACAGAGTCTGTCTGATCCCTGGGCTGACAACACTGCCTCTAGGACCCTTGTCAGTAGGGCTGGTGCTGGGACAAGGGCCTACTTCAGGGTTGGTAGCTGGATTTGTACATGACAGGTCTGTTACCAACTGTGATTATATGTACTCTACCAAAAACATAAACACGCTTATACTATGAGTATTATTCAACTAACGTGAGAATGGAGTCATATGGAAAAGAGAGGGAGAGTTTCAGACATCATTCTGGCTTCAGTGGGTCATAGAAGAGGTGGCATGTCAGTGGAATTGGCAGCTGTTGCATTCTGATCATCATCTTCTTGGTCCTTCCAGGAGCAGCAGCTGCCTTGGTGGTATGGCTTTATACAGTGTGGTTTCTTGGGCATACCTTGGAGTTCTTTCACCAGTCCTAACAATTATCCTATAAACTGTTCATTCCCCTGTAAATATTCTTAATATATTATATACATGATATAAGTAGATTAAACTAAGTAGATTGTTTCCTATTCTTTGGCTGTTGTACTTAGATTTATACATTTCTCTTCTTGCTAACATCCGTCATGTCTTTGAGTAATTTTCTTGAACCCATCATCACTTTACTTTGGAGCATAGAGAAAAGAATCCTCTTTTCTTCTCTGGTAGGGAGTAGGGACAAGCACACTACTTCCCTGTATGTTATTCCTTTTGAAGGACTCTGTCTTCTTCCTCTTCCCTAGCCTTCTTCTTATAAGGATAGGGATAATGTTTGGGTGTATCAAAATCAGTTCATTATCACTTAATAACCAGAGGGGGTGGATGGCCCTCAATTATTTGTGGGTCTTTCTCTCATAGGAGTACTTTAAATCTTTTCTTTATGATTTTATTATTAATTAATTAATTAATTAATTTAAGAGGGAAAGAGAGAGAGAGTGAAAGAGGAGCAGAGGGAGAGAGATAAGGAGATTCCATGCAGAGTGCAGAGTATGGATGGAGAGTTTGATCCCATAACCCTGAGATCATGACCTGAGCTGAAATCAATAGTCTGGTGCTGAATCTTTTGAGCCACCCAGGTGTCCCAGTTCTTTAAATCTTTAAGTCCTCATCTTTGGTTCCTGGTCTGCAATGATAAGGCACTGATGAAGTGCCATGTAACGTCATCCTAGGAGCTATAGAAGGAATAATGATCAGAAAGTTTTGTTAGCTGGGGCTCCTACCTTTGCAGTGGAGATGGAGAGAATGTACTGGTCCGAGCTACGTTCACAGCTCGGGGTGAGAGTTTGAGGGTGGAAAGTTGAAAGAGAAGGCTTTGGCACAAAACCCTTTTAGGCCCTTGGCTTGAATGGGGCATCATTTCCCGAGAGGTCCACCATGGGAAGAATGGTAGAGGGAAAAAGATACAAGATGATTTTGGACAAGTGTGAGATGTCTTATGGGATGTGCAAATACGGGTGGGTAACAATAGGACAGCTGGTACGAGAAGAGGGACTGGGCTGCAGATGTAATGTTGCCATTGTAGGCCTTGGAGCTGGGGAGATGAGACTGTCCAGAGAGAAGAAAAGAAGCAATTGAAAGGGAAAAGTAGTTGTTTTTTAATTTTTTCTATTTTAAATAGATTAAGTTTATTATGTTAGCATATTGATAGGAAGCAGTAGTGAGGGAGAGGTGGAAGGTACAAAGGTTGGAGGGAGAGCTCTGAGAGGGAAGAAGGGACATGAATTAGAATATGTAAAGAAGGATTGGCCTATGTTTGACCAAAGGACACCCTTTCTTTCTTTTTTTCTTCCTTCCTTCCTTCCTTCCTTCCTTCCTTCCTTCCTTCCTTCCTTCCTTCC